>NW_027643787.1:20000-35000 GCF_032717465.1 Coenobita brevimanus | reverse complement strand
ACGTTGCTAATTTGGATGATGTATTTTCCACTGTAAGGAAATTGCAAAGGTAACAGACAGAAAATCACCTTGGACAGAAGATTTGAAAGGTATATGGAGAGAAAGTAAGAAAAATGTAACAGAGATGATAAGACAACTTTCCTTAAACTTACGCAAGCAGGCACTTTCCTTAAACTTACGCAAGCAGGCACTTTCCTTAAACTTACGCAAGCAGTCACTTTCCTTAAACTTACGCAAGCAGTCACTTTCCTTAAACTTACGCAAGCAGTCACTTTCCTTAAACTTACGCAAGCAGTCACCTTCCTTAAACTTACGCAAGCACTCTTAGGCTCTTGTGACTCATCTTCTGTTGGATAAAATCGTCTGGCGTTAAGATAAAAATATTAATGTTGTCCCGATAGTCAGTTTTGATGGTGACATGATTGAGTTTTTCAGACTTCCATGGTTCACTCTCGTCTGAATAAAATCTGACTGTATGATTATTAAAATTATGGAGATGTCCCGATCATGCAAGGGTTAAAAGGAAGAAGTTAACTGTCTCTCTGTCTGTCTGTCTGTCTGTCTGTCTCTCTCTCTGTCTCTGTCTCTCTCTCTCTCTCTCTCTCTCTCTCTCTCGTTCTCAAACTTCTGTAATTAGAGATCTAACCTATACAACCACTGTTAAGGTCGGAGCACTTAGAGGGAACTTTTGGGTCTATCCCCCCCCTCTCTCTCTCTCTCTCTCTCTCTCTCTCTCTCTCTCTCAATCTATCTATCTATCTCTCGTGGAAATCTATCCGTGAAGGGTTTGGAACTTTGGACACGATCTTTATTAACCCTTTCAGTATACCGACTTCTTTTTCGCATCATCAGTCCGCGTGCATTATTTCTTCTTTCCTTCTTCTCTACATGCCAAGACAGAGCGAATGCAAAAGAGGGGATATTGTTGTTGTTGTGACCCGAGGCTCATCTCAAATGTAAACCTAGTGGACTGTAGACTTATATCGTCCTTCTGCAGTCCTTCATCTTCCTTTTGTGGGACAGGGAAGAAGTTGTGAGACATTTCTATAATCACGCAGTGGAGTCGCCTGGTTGTATCGATGCCACCACATGAAGGGGTTCCTCTCCAGCAGCGAGGCAAAGAAGACAAACACACTCTACTCTCATCACGGAAAAGTTGTGAGAGTTTGATGGAATTAGCCTGCATGCCACGAAACAATGCGCCAAACAGCAGTGGAGGGTAAGCGTGTGGTAACCTGCTGGCACCACTCCATATCTGCTGGAACCACTTCACTGCTAGGCTGTTTTTTTTTCTTTTTTGAGCAGCAAGAATACATTAGCACTAGAATATTATACATGTCACGAAGAAATGTTATGGAAAGGATATAGAGCCGTGGTACAGTCTTTCTCTGCCAATGACCTACGTGAAGTAAGCTGCAAAAGGACGAAAATCTGGGCCAGGTGAAAGTAAAAGTAGTATAGAGGTTTGTTTAGAAGCCCTTCCCCACTGCAAAAATAAGTGTTGTTCTCAAGCAGGAAACTTTCTTTTTAACGCAAAACTCGACGAGGGGAAAAAATCTATCCAGTGTCGTATTTTCTTTGTATTCTTGTTTCCTCTAGACGACTCAATTTAACTTAAGAAAGATTTGTTTTAGTGAAAGGATGAATGAAGTCTCAGAGCCATCGTTGGTTAAGGAAGCACCCTAACACCTCTTCCTAAGCGATTTACTTTGCATATTACACCTTGCTTCCCACTTCGGTGTTATCATGTCATTTTAATTTCACAATACTCTTCATAATTCACTCACAAAATTATATTAGTCAGTTGTATCCAAAGTAAATCGCTAAGGAAGAATTGCTACGATGCCTCCATAAGGAACGAAAATGTGGCCTTTTAACCCCGCTAGTTAGAAATGTGTTCCTTCAGGTGAACAAATTCTTCTGAAGGTAGCAAGTGAAGTCATGATGGCCTGTGTGTGTGTGTGTGTGTGTGTGTGTGTGTGTGTGTGTGTGTGTGTGTGTGTGTGTGTGTGTGCCCTCAGCGAGAAAGGCAACAGGCGAAAAGAACAGGAAAAGAAGCTAACACAAAGATATGAGAGAGAGAGAGAGAGAGAGAGAGAGAGAGTTTACAAAGGGCGTGACAGTGGTGATGGAAGCGTGATTGAGAGAGGGAGACCCTAGGGACATATTCTCTCTCTCTCTCTCTCTCTCTCTCTCTCTCTCTCTCTCTCTCTCCTTCCTTCTTTCTTTCTTGAACTACTAGCTGATATCATTCTTCCTCTCTTTCGACTCTCCTGTTTACTTTGACATTTCTTAGGGTAATTTCTCTCTCTCTCTCTCTCTCTCTCTCTCTCTCTGCTGTTTCTTCGTGCTGTAGGTGTTCGTGCCTTACCTAATAAAGCTTGTTGCCACGACCCTGAGTCTTTATTTCTTAACTATGCACGCCTCTACGCCTTATTTCTCAAGTCAGCTTCCTCAGTTTTTCAAATAAGGCATTTAGAATTATTTTGCAGCCCACAATCTATACAAAGACGAGAGAATAACCACCATACCATTTTATTTCAAGCACTTATTTTATTCGTCTTCTATGGTGCGGGGAGAGTTGACTCGATCGGGCCCTCTAGCCTGTTAGTTCTGTGGTTTATTCAGGTACGTTATTGATAAAAGATAATATGGAATGTGTTTATATATTACAGGTAGACTTTGGGAAATGTTAAGGAATTTCTCGCGTATGTTACCTTTTTTTTTTTTAATCTCTTCTCCCTCGTCTCTTCCTTGTCCTGTTCTACCTACCTATCTATCTATCTATCTATCTATTGCCAGACGCCTAAATCCCGTAAGGGGTGGGCACAAACGAATCGCCTCCATGTCGCCCTGGTCCCCGCCATTTCACTGCCCTGCTCTCAGCTCACACACCCCTCTTTAATATACAGTACCTCTCCACTCCATCCCTCTGTCTTATCCTTGGCCTCCCATTCCCTCTCCCCCTCATGCACCCCACTCACACAAGTCTCACCACACCAGTTCTCATCACACCACTTCTGAATGAGATGGTATTTGTGCTTGATCAACAGACAGTGGGTATTGGTGCCTACGTGGTGACATAAGAAGGCATGTATATAACACGTACATGGATTGCAGGGACTTAGAAAAAGAACCATGGGAGTCGGAAACATAAAATATAATAATAATAATAATAATAATAATAATAATAACACTAATGATGATGCTTTTCTGCTTCTTGTGAGCATCAAACTGTTTCAGCCCAACAATGACCGTCTTCAGGTATATAAACACAGAACAATTGCGTGGAGAGAGAGAGAGAGAGAGAGAGAGAGAGAGAGAGAATCAAGTCCCAGAAAATACCTTTACGGAGTTCAGGAATGTCAAACAGTGATTTTCCATCGTTCCAAAATAAATAAATATATTAATTAATAAATAAATAAATAATAGTGTAGGCTTATTAGGACGTAATTTAGTGCCACTAGGGGTGTAGGCTGATCAACTACCCTAACTATCCTTTGAAGTAGTTATATTTCTTGACCTTCCCCTGCCTAGCCCCAGACCCCTACGAAGCAGCTCTGCAATTCAACCCACGTCCATCCTTTTGGTCAGGTCTGTGAGGGGCAATGTGAGTCAGCAGTCTCTCTCTCTCTCTCTCTCTCTCTCTCTCTCTCTCTCTCTCACTTTGTTCTTTCTTTTCTCCACTTCTTTCTCTCTTATTTTCACCTGCTACTTTCCCATTCTACTCCACCTCTTGCTTCAATTCATTCCCTCTACCCTTCCTCGCCTCTCTCTCTCTCTCTGTCTCTGTCTCTGTCTGTCTGTCTGTCTCTCTCTCTCTCTCTCTCTCTCTCTCTCTCTCTCTCTTTCCACCACTAACAGCTCACCATTACCGCTTCGGAGGAACAATATAAATCACCATCGTTTCCGGGAAGTCCACGGCCACTGTCTTCAAGCCTCTCTCTCTCTCTCTCTCTCTCTCTCTCTCTCCAGTCTTCTCCTCCTTGTCCTTCTTCTTCTTAATCTTCATCATCTTCAACCCTAAAATTTTTTATATTACCAAAATCTTAAAGACGGTTAACCACGAACTTAGACAAACTCTATTTTGAGAGGAACTGCTCGAAGGTAAAGACATCTGGGTCAAGTTTAATTATTCGATCCTCAAGCCAATTAGTAATGTAAGAAAATCGCTTGTGAGGCATATCTGAAGATCTAGTTAGGGTGGTCAGAGAGGGGAAATATCAATAGAGGGTTTTTACGACTGTACAGTTGAAAATTGACTGCAAAACGTTACAAAAAAACATGAAAGCAGTTACGTGATAGTTATATGGTTACGTATTAAATCTTTTTTCTGGACAGGCTGCCTGCGAGCAAACTTCCAGCAAGAAGGAAAGTTGCAAACCGACAGGCACGGCAAAGTTGGCCTGGGCAGTGTGTCAGCCAAGAAGTACAGATACTGTCATCAGCAGGAGTAAGTTATCAGGAGGCCAGGCAGGCAGAAAAGCATATCCTTTGAGGAAACTGTGATGAAGGGCATCAGGACGTCAAACTAGAGGAGAGGAAATGGAAGAACACTGACGGAATTATCCAGAACAGAGTCAGACCCAAAATTCTAAGCAGATTTCAGGTTTTATAGAGGAGGTAACAACCACAGGGCCATGTGAGTGGAAAAGAGGAGGGAAGAAGGAATAAGTCAAGTTATTGGAGAGGTTTCTGGTACGGTGTCTGAAGAGGCAGAAAGAGTTAGTATTGGAAAATCCATCCAGTGCTTTTTAAGTTATTTTTGGCAGGACAAAACATATTTAACACAATTTTCTACAACAACAAGGTGCAAGTCATTAGGGGCACAGGTAATTTGATGCGGATACCTGTTGAACGTTGCGTCCTTGTTGTTGGCAGGATATGAACCAGCTGGACTTAACCAAGGCTTTTTTTTTTTTTTAGTACTATGCAGAGGGCAAGGAAAACGGATGCATGCTTCCATGCCCGAGACGATGACCTCTGTTATGTGCAATGGTTAGGGTGTGGCAGTGGTTAGGGTGTGGCAGTGGCTAGGGAGTGGCGGTGGTTAGGGTGTTGCTGTGGTTAGGGTGTGGCAGTGGTTAGGGTGTGGCAGTGGCTAGGGAGTGGCGGTGGTTAGGGTGTTGCTGTGGTTAGGGTGTGGCAGTGGTTAGGGTGTGGCGGCGGTTAGGGTGTGGCGGTGGTTAGGGTGTGGCGGTGGCTAGGGAGTGGCGGTGGCTAGGGTGTGGCGGTGGTTAGGGTGTGGCAGTGGTTAGGGTGTGGCAGTGGTTAGGGTGTGGCAGTGGTTAGGGTGTGGCGGTGGTTAGGGTGTGGCAGTGGTTAGGGTGTGGCGGTGGTTAGGGTGTGGCAGTGGTTAGGGTGTGGCGGTGGTTAGGGTGTAGCAGTGGTTAGGGTGTGGCGGTGGTTAGGGTGTGGCAGTGGTTAGGGTGTGGCAGTGGTTAGGGTGTGGCGGTGGTTAGGGTGTGGCGGTGGTTTGGGTGGTGGTCCCGGAGTCAATTTGCGAATCGGTAACTTAATCATGGCAGTCCTCAACCAGCGGTATACGGCAATTATATTTTAACTCTCTCTCTCTCTCTCTCTCTCTCTCATACCATTGCACTCTATTACACTACGTTATACACAAACTCTATTACCATTGCACTCTATCACACTACGTTATACGGAGAGAGAGAGAGAGAGAGAGAGAGAGAGAGAGAGAGAAAATCCTACCTTGGGATTCCTCAACTCAGAATATCTAAACATATTGTACCGCCCCTAAAAATATATATATATATAAATAAAATAGAATAAATAAAATGAAATATAATGAAATAAAAATAAAAGAGAAGTAAATAAAACAGAAAATAATAATTCAAAGGTAAGAGGAGAGATAAACCGAGAATTCCTGTGAAAAACATATATGTGAAAGGCATTTAAAATTTATTCAGGTCAGTTCCCAAAATCCACAAAAAAAGGAACAAAATCTCTTGTAACTTGCAATACTTTGGTGATGGAAACTCCGTGTACAAACAGCTAGATAAGGAGTTTATTACAAGCTCACAGTAAAACAGTCTGCCCGTGTCGGCTGTCTGCTAAGAACTGATGCAATAACGCCGTCTTCAGGCGTGGGAGAGCATGCTGACCTAGCAAATTTAGTGGGGGCATGTATGCATTGGGGGGGGACATATATACATCGGGGGTAGACATATTGTGGAGGGGGTACACTCTCACCTGGCAATATTTCCGAGATCAGTTTTTCTTGCGAATTTTCAATAAGATTTTTTCCTTCTTCATTTTGTTCCTGTTTCTCTGAAGGCAGTTTTATTTACCTTAAGATGCTTTGGTCCAAGTGATAGGGAGAGGTGTATGTCTTATTTCCTCCTCCACTTCTATAGTACATTCACTCCAACCTGACAAGAATCCCCGGGCCTTTTCGTCTCAGTTAGTGTCCAAGTGTAGTCAGACTGGACAGAGAGAGAGAGAGAGAGAGAGAGAGAGAGAGAGAGAGACAGACAGACAGACAGACAGACAGACAGAGAGCAACGCAGTCCTACCTCAGAATCACAGCTGTCGAATTTCCCACAACCACTACCTGTACTTAGCATTCCAACACTATCCCACGTCCGTCAGATGAAAGCAAACCGAGGGAATAACCTGGTCTGGTAGCTGGAAGAATAGTACAAATCACGTCCTGGGGCTGAAGCTGTTACCCTTTCATTTCTTTATTTCATTAATTGATTTATTTATCATGTCTCCGCTCTTGTGGTGGAGGAGGCATTAAGTGACTGCTGTGGCCGTCCGTGCGTGAGTCGATGTGTACGTGCGGGCGTGAGGGCGTCCGTAACACTTTTCTAGGCGCGATATCTCCTGAACCCATCCACGATTTCCACCCAACGTTTTCCAGCGACATGATATTATGCCAACTAGGTCAAGGGGTCAAAGATTAAGGTCATATGGGGTCAACTTAGGTTATTCTTGTGGGTGCGATATCTCCTGAACTCCTCAACGGATTTTGATCAAACTTTTGTCAGTGATTCAGTAAGAGGAGACGCTTAAATGATCAGGTCAGCAAGGTCATGGGGTCAAAGGTCATGGTCATGAGGGTGTAAGCGCCATTATCTCCGGAACCCCATGACAGATAGCGAGCGAACTTTTGTCAGCGATACAGTATGAAGGGATGCTGAACTGATTAGGTGGCAAGGTCAAGGGGTCAAAGGTGTTCATATGGGGTCGACTTAGTTTATCTTTAGTCTCACTTCAATCCACAGTGAACCCTGTCATGGAGGGTGTATAGCGAGTCCGTGAGCAAGGCTTGGCGGAGGCATAGCAAGTGGCAGTTCAGGGCCAGAGTTCTTAGCGTTTCATTTATGTATTGATTCATTGAGAGGAGATCGAAAAAAGCAAAAGAGGTAAAGTGGTAATATCAATCCCTGTAAATTCAAGCGTCCTGTATAATTTCTTCTTGCTGACGGTGTTTAAAAAGGCAACGAAAAAAAAAAAAGTGTGAAATGGAGGGCTTTGATGTGGCTTTCAATAAGGCATTCGTTAAAAAAGCTCTGCCGTAAGCTGAGTAAAATCGTCTGTGGGCAAGTCGCAATTTTCGTATCGATATTGGACGAAGGGTGTGAGTGAAGAAACCCAGAAGGGGACGGGGAGGAGGGAAGAAGAAGGGAGGAGGGAGGGAAGGAGGAGATGGAAAGAAGAGGAGTTCAAGGGAGAGGAAGGAGGGGGAGAAGGAGAGATGTGAGTGAAGGAAGAGGAGATAAAGGAAGAGAAGGAGTGAGGGAGGAAGGAGAGGGAAGGAAAAAGACGTGAAGGAAGAGAAGGAAGGAGGGAGGGAGGAGAGGAAAGGAAAAGGAAGTGAAGGAAGAGAAAGAGGGAGGGAGGAGAGGAAAGGAAGAGGAAGTGAAGGAAGAGAAAGAGGGAGGGAGAGGGAAGAGGGAAGGAATAGAGGTAAATGGAGAGGAAAACGAACCCTGTAGAATGGGAGGGGAGAAAGGAGCAAGGCTGGGAAAAAAGAATAATGCAGTGGGACAGAGATGGAGAGAGAGAGAGAGAGAGAGAGAGAGAGAGAGAGAGGGAGGGAGGGGGGGGGACAGAACCATGAATGAGAAGACAGAGGAAGAAAAGAAGTAAAGAGTGAGGAAACACAAAACCATTACTTTAGTCAACTTAGCAGACGCGTTTGTCTGTCTGGAATGAGAAACAAACTCCATTCATCCATAGATCACAAAAATTCTTCGCGATGTTGAATAAAATGGCTTCTAGGGATCAAGACAAAAATTAAACATGCACTCGCCGTATCGAATAATTTAATATTATTCCATGGGGTACAGTCAGCGTCAAGAGTCCTGTCGCCTATCCTGTTTTGCTCTCCTCATGTATAGCAGGCAACATATGAACCTCTTACAGCAGAAATGTGTAGCAGAGGTCAAACATTTGGTACACATGACAATCTTGACATAATCATATAGTTGTTGGCGGCACTGACATCAATGAACGCAGGTGCCATAATTGAAATAACCAGGTAACTAAGAACGTCTGTAATTGTAACAAGACCTTACAATTGCCTTAATTAAGCTTGCCGCCTCACTTGGATGACGTGGCTTTGTGTTTATATCTGGACAGTTTGATGCAGCTTTGGAGAGAATTTTAGAACTGAAGAGATTGGTGTAGCATTGGGGAGGCTGGTGTTGTTGTTGTTGTTGTTGTTGTTGTTGTTGATGGTGGTGGTGGTGGTGCTAGTGTTACTTGTTGTTGTTGTTGTTTTGGAGGTTATGTATTCACCTATGTTTATCTGTCTGTCTGTTTGTCCAGAGTGTATCTACAAAAGTTCGCAGTGAATTTCGATGAAATTTGGTGGACTGGTGGATCATGGGCCAAGAAAGAACTGATGACATTTTGGGGAGGCTCTGGATCCTGTGTATAAGGTCTTCAAAACTTCTCAGTGAATTCCAATAAAATTCTGTGGAAGACTGGGCCATGGGTCATGGAACAATTGATAACATTTGGGGGGAAAGCCGGATCCTATGCATTCCAAGCAATATCTCCACGGATCCGGATCAGGATGCTTTGTAGCAGCAATTGGCACTGGCGGAGGTACGCGCTCTCTGAGTGTTTGCCAGTTGTTGTTGTTGTTAGTTGGTTTTGTCATGTTGTTAGTTGTTGTTGTTGTTAGTTGGTTTTGTTGTGTTGTTGGTTGTTGTTGTTTTCCTTCTTCATCCTTTTCTTTTTTTCTTCATCTTCGTCCCTTTCTTCTTCTCCTTCTTCTTCTTTCAGGCTTACAGTATAATATGGTACTGTACGAAAATCGGTGAACTGCAGCTTAAGTTGCCCCTTTCTGCCATTTCACCATCATCCTTTCTGGGGATAGGGAGGGAGCTGAGGGTCGCTCTATTTAACCAGGCCGTTGAACCACCCAGTTACATCTATGCCACCACGTGAAGGCGCCTCAGCCAAAAATACATAAAGCACATTACCGGACTGAAGAGGTGAAAGGAATCGCAGCCTTTATTTATTTATTTTATTTGTAATTCTATCAACCACTTTTCCAGCCAGTGTAGCCTAAGGTTTATAAATTCCTGTGGCGGTAACAGAAATGAAATGTTGGTGTGGGATTCCTTACATATATACGATCGAAACTTTGGCCTTGTGGAGAGGATGGAGAGCGAGAAACTAACGAGGAGAGTGTATGTTAGAGAGGTGGAAGGGGGAGGAGGGAGGGATGGAGTGGAATGGTATATGAGAGAGGGGGCTGTCAGCTGGGGGGAGGGCAGTGAAATGGCGGGGGACAAGGCGACATGGAGGCGATTTGTTTGTAGCCACCGCTTGGATAGATAGAAACTAATATATATTTTTACAGGATGAAGTACGGAAGGGAAGAATTTGCACCCCTTGTCCTTGATCGTCCTGGAGAAAACAGTTATAACCTACAGTAATTTTCGCCTCGTACCTTAAGATTTATGGAATTAGATCAGGAGACAGAGAGAGGGTTGACAGCCACCTTGCCCTTCCTGGAAATTAAAACCCGAGTTACGACAGGGATTTGATGGTAAGAGGAGACTGGAATAGGGGAGGGAGGTGGTGGGTGTAATTAATGGAGACTGCTATAAGGGGGTGAGTAAAACTGCTATGAGGGAGGGGTGTATATAATGGACACTGCTATGAGGGAGGGGTGTATATAATGGACACTGCTATGAGGGAGGGGAGGGGGTGTCCGAAGCTGAGTAAAATCGTCTGTAGGAGTAAAACCGAACGTGTCTTGGTGGTGTGATGTAAGGAGGAAGAAAGTTGCAAGAAAGTTATAAAAGGGATCTGAGCCCTCGTTGATTGTGTGTGTGTGTGTGTGTGTGTGTGTGTGTGTGTGTGTGTGTGTGTTTACTGAGAGAGTGAGCTAATGGAGTCAATTAAAGAAGAATTATTAATACTATCTCTTTTTAAATCTCCAACAGTACAGTTCATTCACATTACCTAGGCGGATACTTTAGACCATGGCACTTCTTCGTGACTAGCATAATGTTCTAGAGTTATTCTTGGAGCGCGGAAAACAAAGTGGAGATTTTTTTTTTTTTTTGCCTAGTCAAAGTGAACGAAGTGTAGGAATGATGGTGGTGAAGGTGATGGTGATGATGGTGATGGTGGTGGAGGTGGTGATGGTGGTGATGTGGTGATGTTAGCAGTAGTGGTGATAGTGTTGGTAGGGGTGATGATGGCTGGTGGTGATGTCTGGTGATATGGTGACAGTAGCAGCATCAGTAGTAGTAGTTAATAAGTAGTGTAATAATAGTTGTAGCAGCAGCGGTAGCAGCAGTAGTAGTAGTAAGTAAGTAAGTGTAGTAGTACTATAGTAGTATAGTGGTGGCAGTGATAGTGGTCATGGTGATAGTGACAGGAGTGCTCTTGGTGGGTATCGAGTGATTATAGTAGTTGTAGTAGTAGGAGCAGTAGTAGTGGTAGTAGTAGTAACAGTATTGGTAGTAGTAGTAATAGCAGCAGTAGCAGTAGTAGTAGTTGCGAGTCATTTCCAGTGACAGCAGTACTAACAGTAATCTTTTCCATGCTCCAGGCTTCCAGTCCCCAAGAGTATATATAACAAGAGTCCCACACAAAAGAAGAGCAATATAAGTAGACACAGGAGACCGCAATTAGAGGGGAAGGAGAGGGGAGGGGAGGGGGAAGAGGAGAGGAAGGGAGGGGGAAGAGGAGAGGAAGGGAGGGGGAAGAGGAGAGGAAGGGAGGAGGAGAGGAGAGGAGGGAGGGGGAAGAGAGGGGTGGGTCTGTTATAGGAGAAGGTCTGCTACTGTATATGCATTTTTTTTTTTTTTTTAAGGCTGCCTGGTGATCTGATGGTGCTATTCTTTGTGGTGGTGGTGGTGGTGATAATGATGGTGGTGGCAATGGTGGTGATGATTGTACTGGTGATGGTGGTGATAGTAGTGGTTTAACTTTATGGGAATTTTGTAATAAAGAGTAACGTCGTTGTGTGTGACTGATGCAAACTATGTCGATATGAAAAGATATTAGTAACACATGAGAAGACTTAGATTTTCTGTGTAAATCTTATCGCTAGAAAGCTTTGTACGTCACCTAGAATACAGGCCCAGGCTTTCACAGTCGATAAAGTAAAGTTTTAATTGACAACAGTATAAGTAGCATCAGAAGTCCCGTCACGTCTCCTGTTTTATATTTTATTTTATTTTAAGCAACCGACACTCATTACATGGCCACATATCATTGCCATTCGATTTGCTGCGAGTTTATCACACCAATATATAAGGTACAGTTGAGCACATACGAACCTGGGACAGCGTCTGTGTGAAGCGGAGGTCTTGTTACAATTTCAGACCTTCTTAGTTACCTGTCTATCTATTTGGAGGTATCTATCAATTTATCTATCTGTTTCAGGTGAATGTGGCATGGTATGGCCATGCATCTATCAGCACTAGTAACCAAGGAGATTCTGGCCTTCCACCCTGGTATGTAAGTCTATCTGTCTATCTATCTTTATCTGTCTACCTACCCACCCATCTCTCTCTCTCTCTCTCTCTCTCATTATATCTATCTGTCTATACCTACCTACCTCCCTGTGTCTACCAATCTATATCTATCTACCTACTTTATCTATCTATTAAGACTAGTAACCAAGGAGATTCTAGTGTAAGTATAAGTACAACTAAATCAGTTTTACATTTTATGTTTTAAATGTAACTCGTCTATCTGCTTATCTATCTATCTATCTATCCATCTGTATTTATCTATTTATCTGTCTAGTAACCTCATGGGGCAACACAGGATTAGATGATGAATGAATGACTGTGTCCATCCATCCATCCAACATCCAATCCTGTGTTGCCCCATGAGGAGCGTAGGAGCCCGGGGCTAGGCAGTTGGTCCTGCCATTTAAGATAAGAGTGACCAGCCTCACTCATCCCTGAGTGGCATTACATGAGCAATCAACCCCAACCACCCCTTGGATATAAACCTTCACCGGCTCAGTCCGATTGGAGTGCCGCAATTACCCACTAAACCACCAGGTGCCAAAATTTGGTTGTATGGTTACCACCCAGCGTTGTAAACGGTTTCCTGGTGTACAGGAAACCATTTGGCTTGTCACTCAGTGTAGAGTCACCCACAGGCAGAAGGAAGAGGAAAGAATGAAGGAAAGAAAGACAGAAGAGGGAGTGTAAGTCACCCGTAGGCAGAAGGACGAGGAAAGAATGAAGGAAAGAAAGACAGAAGAGGATGGAAGGAAAGAAGGATGGAGGAGAGGAAAGGGCAGACACCTGAGGGCAGCACTACATCGAGTGAGTGGATGGTGTAGTGCTGCATTAAAAAAAAAAAAAAGGCATCAGTTTATTTTACCATGGTGGGAAAAAAAAAATTATGATAATGGTGGTGGTGGTGCTGATGATTGATGATATACATTTTTTTTTCACAGGCCACAGAACACCCTCTTTGAAGACAACCTGCTCAAGTTAACCCTGGAATTGACAGAGGCTGGGAAAAGTTAGGGAAGATGATGATGATGATGATATAGCAAGAGTTTGAGATGATGGTGGTGATAATGATGATGATGATGATGATATAGCAAGAGTTTGAGTTGATGGTGGTGATGATGATGATGATGATGATGATATAGCAAGAGTTTGAGTTGATGGTGGTGATAATGATGATGATACACTTTTTTTTTTTTTTTTTTCATAGGCCTCACAGCCCCTCTTGAATATGGCACATTCCAGTTAATCCTGGAATTGACAGAGTTGAAGATGGTGCTGGTGATGATGATAATGATGCTGTATACATTTAAAAAAATTTATTTTGTATACAGTAATTATTATAATTGTTTTCCCACCCCTTATAGGATTAAGGCATCTGGCTACAGATAGATAGATATATAGATTATTATTATTATTATTGTTATTATTGTGTGATGAATGGATGGATGGTTATTACTGATATTATTATCATAATTATAATGCTGTATGGTAGTGGGACCAGGGCAGTGAAGGAAGAGGATATTCACAGGCTCAAACGTACAGAAATGACAGTGGTTATGTGGATGTGCTGTGCGTTTCTGTGTGCAAGGGCTGGGGGACTAGGTTTATGATGGAGGAGTTGAGAGGTAGGATGGGACTGAAGTGTGTTGGTGTTGTGATGAGGAGTGGTAGATTGAGATGGTCTGGGCATGTGGAGAGGATGGGGGATGACAACTGGGTACAGAAAGTGAGAAGTGTTAATGTTGGGGGTAAAGAGGTAGACCTAAAAAGACCTGTGATGAGGTCATTGAGTGTGACCTGAAGGATAAGGGACTGAATAGGGAAGTTGCCAGAGACTGAGCAGCTTGGAGAGCCCCCATTAGGTGACAAAGGCCGACGCATGCAAGCATGTTGGAACCTTCAAAAATGAAACGACAAGTTATTATTTTTTCAAGGCAGACGACACCCCCTTTGAAGACATTAATATCATTTTTTTTCACCCCTAATGGGCTTAAGGCATCTGGCTATAGATAGATAGGTATATAGATTATTATTATTATTATTTTTTTTTTCAGGGCAGACAACACCCCTTTTGAAGCCGGCACATTGGTGTAGCGCCGCCAACCTGTCACCATCAAGCTGGTCAGCAAGATGTTCCAGGCCAGTGTTTACTTGGATGGTGGCATTTGCTGGGACATTCTATTCTAATTTGATGGTAAATTAGACTGAACTGATTCTTCATCCATTGGCAGAATCTTGTATAATTTAGTAATGGATGTGACAGTCATCAAACAGTGCATGCTGAATATTTCATTCATTTTAACTTGGTCCAGATTGTCATCGTTTTGCAGCTTGTCATAGTTGTGAATGAGGCCTTTAGTCATGTAGTAAATTCAGCAAAATAATGTCCCGTGGGAATTTTGGTATGACAGCAAGCCACTATTCAGATATCTCAAGGATGCCCCAAAATAACAATAAGAAACCTGTTGGCAGTCAGAGAAACTGTTGGCATCAGCCTAATGACACCTGTATTGAAAGTACAGTGGGCCCCCATTTATGCATGTTCAGTTTATGCATTTCTACATTTATGCAAGCGGCAAAATATTCATTCAATAGTTATCAGTTTATGTGAAATTAAGTCATTTTATGCGGCTTGCTACACATAGTGGCCTAAATTCGGGGAGAAACGCAATTATGCTGCACTCCATCATGTTATGCGAGGCTGTGGTGGCCTGGCTGTGCCTGGCTGAGAGAGAGAGAGAGAGAGAGAGAGAGAGAATGTTCACCGAAGATCATAAAATTTTATACAGTACTTTATTCTCTACCAGTATATACATGTAATATCTATTTTAAGGTAAAAGTAATCGAAATTAATCGATTACTAATCGATTACTGACCACAAAAGTAATCGAAATAATCGATTACCAGAATAAGTGAGTATTGCCCATCACTAGTGGATGAGTGGAGTTGCCGCCAGCTGGCTGTGTGTAGCTACTGCACCACTTGTAAGTCAGGTTCATAGTTGGGCAGTATTCCTCCGCTC
>NW_027643786.1:130000-237138 GCF_032717465.1 Coenobita brevimanus | reverse complement strand
TGGCGGAATTTATATTTATGTCATCGACATCAACTGACATTATTTAAGACTAACCTATGCGTACGCATCAGCGGAGTTGACTGTTCCTTAAGTTTGAAATTTACACCGGGCTCTGAGTACATCCAACCAGCCAGCAGTTTACGTTTTCGCTCAGTTTCGATAGTTATCGCTCAAAGCCTCATACCTTGTGTACTCCAAAACGCACAACTAATGGACGAAATTTTAAAAGACTTGACCAGAAACTCAGTAATCACAGGACCCGGTGACTGATGCGAGTGAGAATGCTAACATCGAAATTTCCTTTTGTTTTCGTTTCGTGACATGTGGTATGTACGACTAACGAAATGAAATGAGCGACAAAACCTGCAGATCAGACTGATATGAGGAAATGTGACAGAGAATAAAATAAAGTGTACTATCATGCAACCAGTGCCGACGTGTGGTTAAGTGTACTATCATGCAACCAGTGACGACGTGTGGTTAAAGTGTACTATCATTCATCCAGTGCCGACGTGTTGTTAAGTGTACTATCATGCAACCAGTGCCGTAGTGTGTTTAAGTGTACTATCATGCAACCAGTGCCGACGTGTGGTTAAGTGTACTATCATGCAACCAGTGCCGACGTGTGGTTAAGTGTACTATCATGCAACCAGTGCCGACGTGTGGTTAAGAGTACTATCATGCAACCAGTGCTACCGACGCGTGTGGTTAAGTGTACTATCATGCGCAACCAGTGGCCGACGTGTGGTTAAGTGTACTCCCATGCACCCCGTGCCGACTTGTGGTTAAGTGTACTATCATGCAACCAGTGCCGACGTGTGGTTAAGCTGTACTATCATTGTGCAACCAGTGCCGACGTGTGGTTAAGTGTACTATCATGCAACCAGTGTACCGACGATGTTGGTTAATTGTACTATCATGCAACCAGTGCCGACGTGTGGTTAAGTGTACTATCATGCAACCAGTGCCGACGTGTTGTTAAGTGGTACTATCATGCAACCAGTGCCGACGTGTGGTTTAAGAAAGTGTACTATCATGCAACCATTGCCGACGATGTGGATTGAAATGTACTATCATGCAACCAGTGCCGACGTTTGGTTAAGTGTACTATCATGCAACCTGTGCCGACGTGTTGTTAAGTGTACTATCATGCAACCAGTGCCGACGTTGTGGTTAGAGTGTACTATCATGCAACCAGTGCCGACGTAGTGGTTAATTGTACTATCATGCAACCAGTGCCGACGTGTGGTGGTGGTGGTCTGTGTTAACCGAATTGGACGCGGCGCGATTCCGCTTATCAGATATCGCAGGGCCTCGGGAACTCGGGTGCCTTGACCGGCCTAGTAGTCTGTCAGTTGCATTCAGAGTGGGAGGGTGTTAAGTTACAAATTCGTTCAAATACCGGAAACTATCAGAAAAGAAAAATCCTGAAAAGCAGTCCATGGCCATATCGTGTGGTGAAGGAGGGGCAGAGTGCCACTAATGAAGAGTGGCCGGAGAGAAGCCTTACATGAAAAAAGGAGACATGGTGAAATAAAATGATATGCGACAGCAGAGTGAATCGGAGGGACGGGATGGAGTGAAACGGCAGAATGAACAGCGAGACCTACTCAGTCGGAAAGATAGAGGTTGAAGAATCATGTGAGAAGAAAAGTATAAAAAAAAAAAAAAAAAAAACGCAAATATGATGAAAGGAAAGGTACAGTCACCCGAAGGCTAATGGGACAGATATTAACGAGCACACACACTTTGGGGTCGCTTCTACCCTCGTCGAGTTACGCGGGGAGGAATGAGAAAAGGAGGAAGGAGGGGGAGGAGGTTGTGGAGGGGCCGGTGGAGGGAGGAAAGGACAGGAGGGGGAGGGAGAGGCGCAAACGAGCATTTGGCTGGCTGAGTTGGAAGGTGGTAGGTGGTTATCAGGTATTACGTTGTCTTACGGATTTAGGTTTAATATTGGGTGAGGTGTATGAATCAAGACATCTGTGATATCATTGATATAGGGCTTTTCATTTAAATTTACCCTCAATTTAAAGGATACAGCACAACGGTGCCTCATTAGATTCGAGCATAAAGCCACGAACGTGAACCTAAGGGTTCATACTGGCTAAACCAAAGTGAAGAGGGCTATAGCAGCACTATAGGTGAATCATGTGATACGATTGTGAACCTATAGGCTGTTCATACTGGCTAAAGCCAAAGCTGAAGAGGGCTATAGCAGCACTGATGGGTATCATGATACCTATGTAAGTGCTGCATATAGCCCTGCTTTCACTTTGGTTTAGCCAGTATGAACTGCCTTAGGTTCACGTTCGTGGCTTTATGCTCCAGAATCTAATGAGGCACCGTTCTGCTGTATCCTTAAATTGAGGGTAAATTTAAATGAAAAAGCCCATATCAATGATATCATAGATCAATCATGATTCATACAATCCCTCACCCAATATTAAACCTAAATCCGTAAGACAACGTAATACCCCTGATAACCACCTACCACCTTCCAACTCAGGCCAGCCATGACTCGTTTGCGCCTCTCCTCCCCTCCCCCTCCAGCCCTTCCTCCCACCACCGGCCCCACCACAACCTCTCCCACTCCTTCGCCTCTCTCTCACCCTCCCCGCCCCCCCCCACATATCTCTGGACAGGTAGAAGTGGCCCCAAGGTGTGTGTGCTCGTGTCTCTGTCCCATTAGCTCGCGACTGTACATTGCCTTGGGGTTTACATGGACTGGTGATGCTCTCCACAATGTGTTCTTTGTTGTGAAGTTCTAGCTAACAGCTGTCTCAAGCCCTCGTACTTACGTCGCCATCTACAAACTAAACTTAGCAACTTGAAAGACAAGCGAGTAGATTTTTTCAAGTGCCAAAGGGAAGAATTAAGAAAATACAAACAACTCTTGGCATCACATTCAGGTTTTGGATCTAGCAAAGACGCTCTACGAGCATCTTACCTTGCTAGCTACATTTTAGCAAAAAAAGAAAAAAAAAAAAAAAAACGACCGTGGAAGATGTACGCTTGCCAGTGGCAACAGACTTGGTAAACTGCATATCTGGGGGAAAAGGCAGCGAAAAAGCTGGATATGATACCACTTTCCAACAATACTGTGGCCGCCGCATTGACAGTGTCATCAAATAAATCTTCTCTGCCAGCTGCTAAGTCGCATCAAGGACAGTGAGTTTTACTCCCTGTAGGTTGAAGAGTCAACGGATACTGCAAATCTGGCAAATCTTTTGGTTTATATTCGTTTCTTGTATGAAGGCACAGATCACGAGGAATTTTTTTGTCGGCCTCTTGCAACTCGTACAACAGAAGACATTTTTAATTTAATTAACAATTTCATGCAAGACATTGGGATTGAATGGGAGCGCTGCGTGGGAATAAGTACTGATTAAGCAATGTCAGTGCCAGGGAAACATAAAGGAATTGAAGCTTGTATCAGGAAAACTGTTCCTTCAGTTCCTGGGTTCACTGCTGCATTCACAGAGCGGCTCTTGCCTCAAAATATGCCAGCTGAGCTGCTGTCTGTTCTTAATGATTCAGTGAAAATGGTCAGTTCATCAAAGCTCTCCCACTAAATTCAAGGATTTTCACAGCTGTGTGCAACGAAATGGGCAGTGAACATGAGACTCTACTTTTGCACACACAAGTGCGATGGTTATCCAGAGGTAAAGTTTTGAGAAGACTTTTTGAGCTTCGATGTAAAGTTCAGCAGTTTTTTGTGGATCACCCATTTGACTTGTCGTCTTGCCAGTATTATGAAGACTGGCTGCAAAAACCTGGATTCTTGGCAGACATTTTTTTCAGTTCTGAATGAAATAAAGTTAAGTCTCCAGGGTGTCAGTTCCACAGTGTTCAACACACAAGGTCGAAGCAATGATAAAAAAATTAACATTTTGGTCAAGCTGTGTAGATTTAGATCCCCTTCAGTGCTTTCCACTGCTACATGACTTCACTGAAACAAGTGAAATCGTCTTGAAAGAGCATGTGAAAGTCTCATTCTTGAACACCCCAAACAACTGAGCCAGCAGCTACGAAGATACTTTCCTTCCGGAGACCCATCTCACGCCTGGATACGCAACTCATTTGAAGTTTCATTATCTCACATCTGTCATTTAAGGAACAGGAACAGCTACTGGAGTTGTCATCTGATGGAGGACTGCAAATACAGTTCAAACAAAAACCACTCGTGGATTTCTGGGCACAGGTCATGGAAGAGTACTGTATACTGACTTATCCATGCGAGCATTGAGAGTATTGATGCCCTTTGCCACAACATACCAGTGTGAGGCTGGTTTTTCTGCCCTCACGGCAGTGAAGACGAAGTATCGCCAAAGGATGGAGGCTGAGAAAGATCTGAGAATTAAAATGTCTTCAACTGCTCCCAGCTCTGCTGACCTTGTGCTGAAATGCAGGCCCATCCATCCCACTAACTACTAACAGGTAAGCACCAACATATTTTCAGGAACATAATCTTTTCTTGACAAAACTCCTCTTTATAATTTGGCATTATCTCATATTCATAATGTGACACATAATCATATTATTTAATAATCTGATGTGAGTGATATTCAGTTATTGTCATTGAACGTGTGAGCTGTATAAACGTAATGAAAATGTGATCATGCAGTTATCAATAAATGGTAACAAAAGATGTGGTGGCAGTAGGAGGGGGGTGCGTGGACTCGGTCATAGCTCGGAAGATGGTACGTGGCCTGAAAAGTTTGGGAATCGCTGGGCTCGAGTGATTCAGTAATCACGTAATCTGGACGCGGCCAAATGTTGGAAGCCCCCGATCTTCGCGACTATGAGCCTGTAGGCGAAGGGCGGAACACTAAGCACCTTCCCCGCAAACACTTAATAAAGTAAAATAAAAGTGGAAAAAGTCCCCCACACAGTAACTTCGGACCCTAAAGGGATAATGAAAATCAACCTGTGCATTCTAGATAATAACGTCGAGCTAAAATAAAGGAAAAATATATGAGGCCAAAAAACTTGTCCTGCCTCAGAGATCTAACTTATAAGCAACATTTCTCAAGGGCCTGCAGGGAGATCCATCAGCATAGTGGATCTTATGAGTAAATATGACAGGCTACCTCGCTTCTCTGATAAGTTAATGGGCAGTACCAGCAGACAGACGGATTCTCGTGTTTATATCACTCTGATTTCTTGGCCTATAGTCGGTTTGTTTTCATCTGATGGGACTGGGAGGGTTAGATACAGCCTTCACTAACCCCTTCCTTTGAAGTAAAATCTGGAAGGAACCCAAGTGAAAAGAGAAGAGAAAGCAGGTGTAGTTAAGTACTTCTGTAGTGTTTTGAACAACATAAGAAAGCATGAACAACAACAGGAAGGGGCAAGACGGTAGTAGTAGCAGCAGTAGTAGTAGTAGTACGCAAACCCAGTGGACTGCAGGCTGAAACTACCCTTCTGCAGTCCATCATCATCCTTTTGGGGGATAGAGGCGAATTAGGAACGTTTGCACAACTGGGTAGCTTCACCACCGTCATATCCTTGCCACCACGTGAAGGGGTCCCTCTCCAGCACTATAAGGACGGCGCTAGGATTCTCTCTCTCTCTCTCTCTCTCTCTCTCTCTCTCTCTCTCTTCCTGGCTTAGTTCAGAACCGGTACACTGTTGGCTGATAAAACTGAGTTGCCATCGACAACCAACACTCAGACCAATTTTATGTTCATGTGTAAACAACCTCACCACGAGATCAGATAGAACGTTATAGCGCATTACGTGACAACGAAGAGAGGAGAGGGGAGGGAATGGGGTGAATGGGGCAAGCCTTTAAAGATCTGTGTACTTTGATACCATCGTGAGAAAAGAATATTAACATGCTTGATGCCGTATTTAAAGGAGCCTAAGAAAATTGAGCTGCAGTGCTATGTTAGGCTGTATGTATAGGTCAGAATTTTGTAGTAAGGAAAAGAGACCTAAACAGCAATGTTAGGCTCTATGAATAATCAAAATTCTGTAGGATGGAGAAATGACACAGACAGCTGTGAAAGACTACAAGTATAGTCAGAAATTGTACAGTATGGAAATATGAAGTCTATATAAAGGAAAAATAACGTAAGGAGTTACAGTAGGTTAGGCTATAACTTAGAATTCTGTAACATGGAAAGATATGAAAAGGGTTAGCAAGGAACTTCAATATTCAACAAAGGCAAACATGAAAACAACAGATGGGTACGACTGCATGTAGTGATAAACCCGTATGGCGTTCTGTAATAGGGGTGGCAGTGAGAGGGACAGACCTGCAGCATTCTTGCCACACAGTGACGCCCCATTCAGGGTTATCCAAATTCCATACATCGACGTTGACAGTCCATTGTTGCTGTCCAGGAGGGAGACTAAGGGAAGACGAGAGAACTCTGGGTAAACATCAGTCCTCAGATTTTCCATTTTCTTGACATTATTTTCAACCTTTGCATTTTTGTCCTCAGCCTTTGGATCTGCTTGACAGTATCCTCAGCCTTTGCATTTGTTTGACATTATCTTCAGCCTTTGCATTTGTTTGACATTACTGTCAGTGAGTCAAACATAAGGCCCAGTGAGAGCGTCCTATTTCTCTTACTGGTATCTTGCCTGCAAGATAACTCTGTCACCAGATCAGATCCTCTTGATGTTTTCATAGACTTTCTCAGCTGTGCGTCGTCAGAATTTGTTGTAGCTTCATCGTCTGTTGCTGACTCGTTTTGTGGACGTGTTAGATATGCTTAAGCTCTTGCACCACAAAATACTTTTACTCGGATCACTCCTTCAGATATGTTTTGGCAGGTAGTGCGAAGAACTCGACCTAATCATGTAGCTGGTTTGGTGTGAATCTCATGAACACCTGTTCTCTGATTATGGATAAATTTTCCCCTGGTTGCACGCAGGACAGATGCTGCAACAGTAACAGCTTTTTCCTCTGTATACAAATCAAGCCTGGGAGGACCTGGGGAGTAGGCAAACTAGGTTAGGCTGCCATAGTTAGATCATTTCTGCCGTAGGAAACCACCTTACGTCCCTGATAACG
Source organism: Coenobita brevimanus (assembly GCF_032717465.1). Taxonomy (NCBI): domain Eukaryota; kingdom Metazoa; phylum Arthropoda; class Malacostraca; order Decapoda; family Coenobitidae; genus Coenobita; species Coenobita brevimanus. The sequence continues at coordinate 230,114 of NW_027643786.1, read as the reverse complement.
TTCACATGTCAGGAAATATTCTGACCATGACTTGGCTTCTAAATGCATTGTTTAATACGCGGTCATCTCCGACCCAGTACATCTGCTTTCAGACACCGAGATTGATGACAGATGTTACAAACTTATACTCAGTAAAAGGACTGCAGTCTACTGAGTTCACGTTCAGATGAGCCTGGGGTCACAGCAAAAACAACAACAACAGCTCTTACCCGCTACCCACAACCACGCCAGCCACCGTCCCACCTCCTAATTCGTCGTTGGCGTGTTTTTACTGTGTTACATAAAGTCGCGTATTAGGAAAGCATCGATGCCGTGAGCCGTACCTTCTTCTCACACGCTGTACCTGCCCCGTTGTGAGCACCTGTCACAAGATAGGTTGAAACGGATAACTGTATTAGATGTCTTACGGATGTGCGAAGTTTGCATGTGTGTGCCTTATTATTTTATTATTACACATTAATTAGGAAAAAACAGCGATGCCTTCTCACGCGCTGTACCTGCCCTGTTTATGAGCACCTGCCACAAAATAGACTGAAACGGATAACCATAATAAAAATTCTATGGATGTGCGAAACATATGTGTGCTTTATAATAATTCTTTATTATTTATTATTAACATCAATGCCTTGAGTCGTACCATCTCACACAGTCAACGGTTAAATACCTAAGTCCTTTCGCTTCTGCTTCTCTCACCGCTGAAGTCATAGATGCTTAAGCAACATTTTACAAGGGAATATTTTAAGCTAAGTATAATGGAAGTAGCAACACTTTAGAAAAAAAAAATTAGTTCCATCATACTGTAGAAAGTAAAATAGTAACAAAATAGCATGTCATTCTTCAATTTGTCTCTTTTCCCTTCCCTCCTACTTCCCTCCCTCCCGTCCTTCCTTTCTTCCTGCCTTCCTTCCTTTCGTGCCTGGTTATTTATTTATTTTCTCATGCTTAGCTCCTTCATTTCCTTGTCCAAACACTTGGCACAAGGTGTTAGGGTATCTGACATCCCTCTCATTAACTTTAACATCGAAAATGGAAAATATGCAAGAATTTAACAAACATAGAGGCTACTTAGAAATACTTATGATTATTAAAGAACGTCATCATGGATTTATGCAGTGTCTAAATTGCCATACCAACTTAACTTTTTCTTTCAGGTGCATGAGGCGATAGACAGTGGTAAAGCTTGTTTTTTCTCTCTCTCTCTCTGCTTCAGTAAAACCTTGTTAGGGTTTCTCACGCCAAGATAATTAGGACAACCCGAGAACACGGTAGAGGCGGTGATGTTTTAAGGGGTCAGACCAAGAACTAAAGAGAAGAAAGCAGGGGGTTACTGAAAGAGCAGAGGGTTATTTACAGAGCGGAAGGTTATTTAAAAAGCAGAGGGTTACTTAAAAGCAGAGGGTTATTTAAAAGCAGAGGGTTATTTAAAAAGCAGTGTGTTATTTTAAAATCAGTTATTTAAAAAGAAGAGGGTTATTTAAAAAGCAGAGGGTTATTTAAAAAGCAGAGGGTTACTTAAAAGCAGAGGGTTATTTAAAAAGCAGAGGGTTATTTAAAAAGCAGAGGGTTATTTAAAAAGCAGAGGGTTATTTAAAAAGCAGAGGGTTGTTTAAAAAGCAGAGGGTTACTTAAAAGCAGAGGGTTATTTAATAAGCAGAGGGTTATTTAAAAAGCAGAGGGTTATTTAATAAGCAGAGGGTTATTTACAGAGCGGAAGGTTATTTAAAAAGCAGATGGTTACTTAAAAGCAGAGGGTTACTTAAAAGCAGAGGGTTATTTACAGAGCGGAGGGTTACTTAAAAGCAGAGGGTTACTTAAAAGCAGAGGGTTATTTACAGAGCGGAAGGTTACTTAAAAGCAGAGGGTTACTTAAAAGCAGAGGGTTATTTAAAAAGCAGAGGGTTATTTAAAAAGCAGAGTCTAAGGAGCAGAGGGTTATTTAAAAATCAGAGAGTTATTTAAAAGCAGAGTGTTATTTAAGGAACAGAGGGTTATTTAAAAGGCAGAGGGTTATTTAAAAGGCCGAGAGTTATTTGAAAAACAGAGTTATTTAAATTTCTCTAAGTTGAATTTGGGATTAGTCGCTAGAGGAGTGCATCAGGGTTAAGTTCTTGGGGCCTCTCTCTCTCTCTCTCTCTCTCTCTCTCTCTCTCTCTCTCTCTCAGTTATAAAGAGTATCAGGAAATTTGCCAGTGACGAAAGTAGGACATACTGTTAACTAAGCAGATTACTGTGGTAGCCTTCAAAGGGATCTTGACATATTATGGAAATGGAGAGAGAGAGAGAGAGAGAGAGAGAGAGAGAGAGAGAGAGAGAGAGAGAGAGAGAGAGAGAGAGAAAGCGATGCGGAAGAGAAAAAAGGAGAGGAAGGAGGGAAGAGAAGAGGATAATAAGGAAGTGACAGGAGGAAGAACAGAAAGTGAGGAAGAAATGGAGGGAGGAAAAGAAGAGGAAAGAGAGCGAGATGGAGGGGAGAATGAGGCTGGGGAGAGGTAACCAATAACCACATAACTGAAGGACGCCTGAGGTCTAGTGGGCTGAGGCGCTTAGGCTGGGTGTGGCTTAAGTCCTAGAGTTGGCTTGGGCTAATTGCTTACATAATGCCACTCAGGAAACAGCGACTGGTCACTCTTTCCTTCATTGTCTGGACTGAGTAGCCAAGCTTTAGGTCCATACGTTACTAATAGAGCAAAAAAAAAAAGACTGGATGAAGAATGTGTGGACAAAAACGTGAACAAAGTCAAGTCCTTCCAAATCAGTGACATTTCCTCTGTTTTCTTATTTCCTGACTTTTATTTAACTCGGAAAAATCCCCCTCGTTCTGAAGGGGTTAATGAAGGCTGTATTAAACCCCTCCATTTCCAAAAATTTCTGTTGAGGAAAATATAGAATTCTCTGGTGTTACTCCCACCTGTTTATACCTTAATTAGAACAGGTGAGAGGCATTGCTTTACCGGGGTGACAGACAGCCTTCCTTAACCCTTTCAGTACGAGAGGCCTCTGCTGAATAAAATCGTCTGGTATTTTCAAGGCTAAGGTTTAATAGGGCGTCATTGAAGTGAAAGGGTTAATGCTTACACACACACACACACACACACACACACACACACACACACACACACACACACACACACACACACACACACAGTTCATATCCTCTCGCTCTCTCTCCCCCTCTGTCTGTCTGTCTGTCTATCTATTTATCTATCCGTCCATTTATCTGTCTGTCTGCCTATATGTCTATCAGTCTATCTGTCAGTCTAACCATCTCGGCGATTCTCTCTCTCTCTCTCTCTCTCTCTCTCTCCACCCCCAAGAGAGACAAACCCACCTTCACAGACGAGGATTATGACACTCTAAGGGAACACGTTTTGAACTGAGAGAGAGAGAGAGAGAGAGAGAGAGAGTAGGAAGGATAAGAGTAAGAGTGAGATAATGTTCACAAACTTAGGTGGTGATGGTGAGAGAGAGAGAGAGAGAGAGAGAGAGAGAGAGAGAGAGTAGGAAAGATAAGAGTAAGAGTGAGATAATGTTCACAAACTTAGGTGGTGATGGTGAGAGAGAGAGAGACGTAGTGCAAGAGAGAGGGAAGATGAGGGAGAGGGAGAGAGCTGGGGAGAGGAATGATGGAAGATAGATAGATAGATAGACAGAGACAGATAGATAGATAGATAAATAAATAGATAGATGGAGAGAGAGAGAGATGAAAGGAAAAGAGCGAGAGAGGAGGAGGGGGAAGGATTAGGGGAGGAGAGACAAACAGGACTAATGAGAGGAAGTTTCGTACTAAGGAAGACCAAACGAACCACACACACACACACAAAAAAAAAAAAAACTGACGAGTAGGATCCAATGCTTTTTCAATAGTCCAGTTACCGTAACCTGGCAAAGATTTCAGACCCTTTCAGCCCAGTTGATGGCCACGTGTATTAGAATTGGAGGGCTGATTTGATTAGTTACCAGGGAGACGGGCTTCCTGCTTCACCTGATGCTCGTTGAATTTCATGGGGCAGCCAGTTAGTATTCCTGGTCTAGGGGTGGTCCAGTTCCCTCAGGTGAAAGCAAACCGACACTTGTGTTAGTATAGATTGTGGTGTCTTTAAGAACATCAATTATTTTGGGTGTGAATGTGGCATATTTCCTCCGTATGTGGTAGAAAATGTAACCAGCAAGCGGTATAATGGAATCTCATAGTAGTAGTAGTGGCAGTAGTAGTAGTGGTAGTAGTAGTAGTGGCAGTAGTAGTAGTGGCAGTAGTAGTAGTATAGTAGTAGTAGTAGTTATTGTTGTTGTTGAAGCCCCAGGTTCGTCTGCAACATGAACCCAGCGGACTGTTGGCTGAAGTTGTCTTTCTCCGGCAGTTCACCGTCCAACTTTTGGGTGGACATTTGTACAGCTGGGCAGTGAATCCCCCCCCGAATTGTCTCGATGCCACCGTGGGAAGGCGTCCTCTACAGCTTCTTCATCCTTATAAAAACATGACAATAAACCCTTTAATATTCGGAACAACTCAGACGATTATATTCATTTGAGAAAGTCGTTGGATCCTGAGAGTTAACAGTCCCCAGTAACCCTTTATGGTCAGTAACAAGTCTAGTATTATATTCCAGCCTACGCCAGACGGTTATATTCATTTGAGAGTGAGGCGGTCACCACTAACGCCTTCATGATGGGAACAAGTCTGGTATTATGCTCCAAGTAACATTAGACAAATGTGATTCATGTCATCCTGAGTGAGCGTGGAAGTAGGTCAACGGGCATCGTCTATGGAGTCAGATCGTTTCGTGCACAGATACATTTTGGATCGGGTCTATAGTCCTCAACAATTATATCGCTCCAGTTTTTAATCGAACAATACTGGAACTCTAACGTGATAGTTTGCAAAGTTTGTTGGACTCTGGATATCGCACCGTTGGGTTTCGGAACTCATCGGCGACAATGTCGTTTTTTAACGGTTGGAAGTGAATCGATATTTATGTCGGACTCGTACATGTGTAAAAAAAAAAAAAAAAAAAAAAAAAGCATCGCCCACTTCCATTACTTAGCATCTTGAAATGTGAATGACGTGTGATTCTTGGTCGTGGGCCACCCCGTGATTGTAGTGCAAATATTCATGTTAATTTTTAGTACATTCAAAACACACAAAACGGGACAGTAAGGGATGCTATATGGATGAGATACCTGGGTAATAGATCCGGCTGAGGTACAGTCGGTTCCACTTACCAGTACTACAGGGGGTGGTGTGTGGGGGTCTTAAGTAGCGCCAGTGTATATATTTTGTTTCACGTCTGCTGTTGTCTGACATCTGTAACGGCTTTGTTCCAGTACAGTAGACATAAGACGTAGAGAAATACGTTAGTGTCCCAGATCTCCAACACTCCACCGTCTGTAGTACAATCAGCGCCAAGAGTCCTGTCACATCCCCTGCTTCTGATTCCATGGTCCATTAGGGTCATTTGGTGAATCCCCAGCCACCAGCACTGATGTCACTGCTTTGCGGCCAGATCAAATGATCCGTGTAGATTGCCAGGGTTCGCCCCACAAATTTCAAAGCCCGTGGAGAGAAAACCAAAAGAGATTGTAGAACTTTTCATGCCAGCCGTAGTTATAAAGTGGAGGTGGTTGTATCAAGGTAGCTAATTGATCCATCTGTGTCTGAGAAATTTGGCTCTTATTATTTACCAACAAAACCTTGTGAATCGATTATTGTTATTATTATGATCACTTTTTTGGAGGGAAGGAGGAGAGGAGCGATCAATCCTGAGTCATAGGGTCTTTTTTTTTTCTTTTAAAAGCTCCCAAACACCTGTTCTTCAGCGATTTAATTTTGGGTATCGCTGGCTAATTGTATGTTATTTATGTGGTGCATGGCAATATTGGAAGGATTTATGTAGCACAAGAGTACAGTATGGTGTAATTAACAAAATAAATCGCTTAGGAAAAGGTGTTAGGGAACTTCCTCAGCCAACGAGAATACAGACTATATATATAGTTTCTGCCTACCTTCTTCCCTACAACTAACTAGAAGGAGGTCGTAGCCGAGGGGATATACTTTCAGTAGTTCGAAGTTTGTCTAGACCGAAAAAGATACTGTGTTCTGGGTGGCACAGGAGACTTCGTAGTGTTTTTTTCTTAGCGATTCATCATGCTTATTACAACTTCCTACACTCTTTTATGCTACTTATGTACTTGCAATATTGGTAATTTGCATTGGTGACATACAAGAGGATTTTAAGAATGTAGAATAAATCGCAGACGAGAAGGTGTTACGAAATCTTCAAAGGCACTTAGGATACAATCGTGTCATTGCGAAGTCAGGGGGATTGGGAGGGAGCTTATAACCAGGCAGCGGAGCCGACTGGTTATATCCGTACCACCACGTGAAGGCGTCCCTCTCCAGCACCAGGGGAAGAGGGTAAACCGGAACTGTGGGCTGCAATATAGGTAACTGGGAGATTCCGTAACACCATTTCCATAGCTAATTATCCTGAACATTGCAGCTCGGTATCCTCTTGTCGCTGATGCAAACTATGTAGATTTTAATACGATAGAGAGTATACAGTAGGAGGTTAAGGTGTATTTTGTAGACTAAATCGCTGAGGAAGTGATGTATTCTCGTAGGTTAAGAAAGCTCACTAACACCTCTTCCTAAGCGATTTATTTGGCTTATTACACCTTACTGACCTCTTCTGCATTAAATAAATCCTTCAAATGTCTTCATACTCTGCAAAAATAACATACCAAAGGATATTAACCACCCATATTCAAAATAAATCGGTAAGGAAGAGATGCTAGGGAGCCTCCTTACCCTACGAGAATACGTGTAAGAGGATATGATAAGAGGATAATTGCTGTATGCCCTAACACCTCTTCCTTACTGATTTATTTTTGAATACGGCTGGCTAATTTTGTACGTTATCATGCAGAGTTGATTGATATTAGAATGATTTAAGTAACACGGAAGAGGACGGCAAGGTGAAATAAGCAAACTAAATCGCTTAGGAATAGGTGTTATGGAGCATCCTCAACCGACGGGAATACGGCCCATGGGTGAAAAATATTAACTACTCGAATGGGAAAAACCTAACCAAGCCTAGCAAAGCGTAGCAAAGCATAACAAAGCACAGTAAAGCATAGCAGAGCATAGCAAAGTATAGCAAAGTATAACAAAGCATAGCAGAGCAGAGCAAAACATAGCAAGGCATAGCTTGGCAAAATATAGCAACATAACAAAGCACAGTAAAGCATAGCAGAGCAGAGCAAAATATGGGAAAGCATAGCAAAGCATAGCATGGCAAAATATAGCAGCATAGCAAAGCACAGTAAAGCATAGCAGAGCACAGAAAAGCATAACAAAGGACAGTAAAGCATAGCAGAGCACGGAAAAGCATAGCAAAGCACAGTAAAGCATAGCAAAGCATAGCAGGGCATAGCAAAGCATAGCAAAGTATAGTAAAGCATAGCAAAGCATAGCAGAGTATTACAAAGCATAGTAAAACATAACAAAGCATAGCAGTGCATAGCAAAACATAGCAAAGCAGAGGAGTCAGTGTAACGTCAAGATGAAGCCGGCAGGAAAAAGCAAGAACAGCAAGTATTTTGTAATAACTAAGATTATTTTCAAGTTGTATTTAATTGTGTGTTGTTGGTAAGTCAAATTTTAGTTATGATTTGGCATATTTTTAAGAGATTAGATTACTGTACGTGATCTGTTGTGTGGAGAGAGAGATGAGTGTAAGGAAATGTGAGTGTGTGTGTGTGTGTGTGTGTGTGTGTGTGTGTGTGTGTGTGTGTGTGTGTGTGTGTGTGTGTGTGTGTATCTATCTGTATGAAAATTATTAAGAGAGCAAAGGCCAAAAGAAATACATTTGGTAGACATGATATTAAGAGCATTGTATATCTATATCTACTCTGTCTATCTACCCTTCTCTATCTTTATCTTTATCTGTCTGTCTATATATACAGAGAGAGAGAGAGAGAGAGAGAGAGAGAGAGAGAGAGAGAGAGAGATCAAGTGGATGGAAATAAAGTGGTAGAAAGTATGAGGTAAAAGAAAGAGCCATAACGTCAGAAGAATAAAGCAAAAGAGAATAGGACAAAAAAAGACGATATATAGGACACAAAAACAGGGATTACAAAAAGATGAAATAAAATGGAAGAAAGTATGATAAAAATAAGAAAAGTGATGGTGGAAGGATAGGCATAGAGAGAAAGGTAAAAAGCAAAAGACTAGAAAGAATGCGAGGGAATATGAGGGAAAACGAAAAGGATGGAAAATGAATGAGGGGCCGTAACACAAGACAGAATTTCAATTACATGGAGTAAGAGAGATGGAGGAAATTTGGTGAAGGAAAGGTCAAGGGTGCGGAGAGAAAGGGAAGAGATGGAAAGGAATAGGAAGGAAGACGTGAAGTGCAACAGAAAGGAACTGGGCCGTAGCACTGGCCTTCTCTGTTACTGAGCTACGTGAAATTAGCTACAAAAGGACAACATTCCCGGTCAGGTTAAAGGCAAAGGACTATAGGCATTTCTTTTTGTCTTTTCACATTTCCAACTTTCATTCTCAGACATACCCTTAAAGTACAATCTCTTCTTCTGTTAATTAAACAGTAAATTCCTTGCGTCACATTTTACACGTATATTTACTTTCCTGTCGTATCCATGCACTCCCTAGCAGCCGTATCTCTACTGTTCTCTCTCTCTCTCTCTCTCTCTCTCTCTCTCTCTCTCAGATGACCTATCTTTCATTATTATTGCCATCACCAGACTGGCTTTTTTTCATTTTTCCTCTACCTAAACACACACTGTTGGAACTAGAGGGGTTAGATGCAGCCTTCAGTAACCTCAATATTATTAAACATTTTTCCTAACTTGAAGAAACCATATAAGAGGCAGCAGAGATAATAATTACGTCCTCGTGCTGAAGAGGTTACTAATTTGGTAATAACAGATGATGCTCGCTCTTATGGTAGGTACTTGACTCACCATTGTTAATATTTGCTGATCTCCTCCTCCTCCCTCCTCCTCCTCCTCCTCCTCCTCCTCCTCCTCCTCCTCCTCCTCCTCCTCCTCCTCCTCCTCCTCCTCCTCCTCCTCCTCCTCCTCCTCCTCCTCCTCTTTCTTATTCTTTCTTCCTTTTCTTGTTCATCATCATCATCATCATCATCATCATCATCATCATCTTCTTCTTCTTCTTCTTCTTACCTTTTCTTATTTTTTCTCTTCTATCTTGACCTCTTCCTCTTCCTCCTCCTCCTCCTCCTCCTCCTCCTCCTCACAGAATTTTCAAACTAGAGGGGTTAAAGCTTTCATTTGCCTCATTATTACACTACATCTCCCCACAGCTGAATAAAATCGTCTGGATGTAGCAAAAATAAATCAATAAATCACCTCATTGTAATAAAGAGGGTAATATTTAAGGATATATTTATTTTTACGTGTATGATACGATGATGAAAACTTATCGAGGTCAAAAATTTCGTCGTACCCCCCAAAAAAAAAAAATAATAATAATAATAAAATACAATAGAAGGCTGATCAGTATCCCAGACCTTCTTCTTCCCCGTATCCCATCCTGTCCATCCCGAGTCCGACCTTTTTCCCTCCCCCTCATCCCACCCCCATCCCACCCCACCCACTCTCCCACACATGCCACCCATCCCCACCGACGCTCTCTGCCACACCTATCCCTTCCCCTCTCCCTACCTACACCCACACCTACACCCACACCTCTTTCTCCCAACCATTTCTACATCCTTTTTCCCCCTCCACACCCTCCTCCTACTCTTCTCCACTTCCACTTTTTTTTCTCCACCCCACCCCGTTTGTTTTCTCTCCACCCACATTCTACCCTCCTCACTTTTTTCTCTCTCGATCCCCACCTCTGTCTCCTCTCCACCCTCTCATCGTCAGTTTCTTCCTTTTGACTCCCCACGCCCTTTCCCCTCCACCCCACCCCCTTTTCCCTCCCCACCTCAACTCGCTCTCCCTTCCTCCCAACCTTTTCTCCTTTCCTCCCCTCCACCCCCAACTTTCCCCCCCTCCTCCCGGCATTGTCTTCTCCACCCCCATCTCTCTCTCCCCTCCACCTCACCCTCCCCTCTCCACCCCTCCTTCCTCACCCACCCCTCCATTCCCTTCCACCCCAGCATTCCCTCCACCCTACCCTTCCTCCTCCTCACCCACCCCATTCTCCACCTGCATATCCCCCCTCCCCCCAAAAAAAAATGGAGGAAAAAAAACCACTCCATTTTTCTTTTTGAGTTTGATTGGAAGGTAGAGCCAGGAGAGATGACCCAAGTTCCAGAATCCCAGATAAAAAAGTGGTTCCCGGAAGAGTGTAAGATCGACGCTGGGACTGGTGAAGAGACGCACAAATACCTCGGGATATTACCTCACTGACTTCTTAACCGGAGCAGAGGAAGACTGAGAGCTGGAGGAGAGAGGGGGAAGAGGAAGTTGAAGAGGAGAGGAAGAAAGAAGAGGAGGAGGGAGAAAAGGAAGGAAAAGAAAAGGAAGAACAACACTACTACTGCTACTACTACTACTCTTACTACTACTGCTACTACTACTTCTACTACTGCTACTACTCTCCATAATAATAATAATAATAATAATAATAATAATAATAATAATAATAATAATAATAGTAATAACAATAATAATAATAATAATAATAACAATAATAATAATAATAGTAACAACAATAATAATAATAATAATAATAACAACAACAACAACAACAACAACTAGAGGCTGCCCCAGGGGGGGAATCACACCAGCTGCAAGCCAATACGTATCCAGCGCGGCTTGGAATATGACCTTGACCTTGACCTACCATCTCCAATTTCGAACTCGTAGGAGATTTTCATCCCTACCACACACCTGTAAAATTTTGTGATGTCTTGAGCGGTTGCGAAGTTATCGTGCAAACAAATACACACACAGACAGACAGTTGAACACAATGCCAGCTTGGCAATAGCGGCTGGTAGTAATAATGGTAATAAGGAACTAGACACAGGATTAACGCTTCTCGATGGCAGTGTCATTAAAGCAATCAGTTCTTACCAAGTTACAATCCTCTCCCTGGACCTCAACCGCTAGAAATCGGTATATTAACAAACTTAGTTCACCAGCCTGACCGGTGCAGGAACAGAACTCGTGTCTTTTCAGTTTTGATGTGAGTATGCTAACCACTACACCACCGAGTCCCTCAACAAAAAGGAAGGCTGTGAGGTAGAGGGGTTGTTTTCTTGGCTGGACATTTTGCCTTTGGTAGGATGGAGAAAGAGAGACTGACTAAGAGAGTTGTAAGTAAGGTGGAGGGGGGAGGGGAGGCGAGGAGGACGCCGAGGATGAGGTGGAAGAAGTGGAGGCCGAGGATGAGGTGGAGGGATGAGGTGGAAATGTATATGTGAGAGTGCGGTATGGGTTGGACAAGGGACGGCGTGATGGTGGACAACAGGGTGACGTGGAGGCGATTAAGTTGTGGCGTTACGAGGTTGAGACGTCTGGCAATAGACAGATAGATGGATAGATAGATAGATAGATAGATAGATAGGTAGATAGGTAGGTAGACAGATTTAGTCGTACACCAGAAAATATTGTTCAGAGACATGAAAAATTACCTGAGCAACCTTTCTTTGTTATTAGTGCAATCGTTGACGAAAGTTTATTAAATATTTCACCTCTTCTATTCGTCACATTCATTTGCTTGCTTATATTCCTAATGTAAGAGAAGCTTGTTATATTTCTCTGTCTAAAGGTACAAAAATTCCTAATATTTAACCCTTCTGCTTGTCACATTCCTCTGTTGGTCTAATACTCTTAAGGTGAGAGAGATTTGGTGTATTTCCCTGTCTGTAGACACAAAAATTCGCCTAATACTTAGAGAGAGAGAGAGAGAGAGAGAGAGAGAGAGAGAGAGAGAGTGAGTTGGTGTAATATTCCTGAGGTGAGAGAGAGTTGGTATGATTCTCTGCCCATAGATGATTTTCTGTGATATGAAGTGTCAGGGAGGAAAGTGACCTACATGCCCCAGTTGTGAAGTAGACGCAGTAGAATAGTTAGGCAGTAGACGCAGTAGAATAGTTAGGCAGTAGACGCAGTAGAATAGTTAGGCAGTAGACGCAGTAGAATAGTTAGGCAGTAGACGCAGTAGAATAGTTAGGCAGTAGACGCAGTAGAATAGTTAGGCAGTAGACGTAGTAGAATAGTTAGGCAGTAGACGCAGTAGAATAGTTAGGCAGTAGACGCAGTAGAATAGTTAGGCAGTAGACGCAGTAGAATAGTTAGGCAGTAGACGCAGTAGAATAGTTAGGCAGTAGACGCAGTAGAATAGTTAGGCAGTAGACGCAGTAGAATAGTTAGGCAGTAGACGCAGTAGAATAGTTAGGCAGTAGACGCAGTAGAATAGTTAGGCAGTAGACGTAGTAGAATAGTTAGGCAGTAGACGCAGTAGAATAGTTAGGCAGTAGACGTAGTAGAATAGTTAGGCAGTAGACGCAGTAGAATAGTTAGGCAGTAGACGCAGTAGAATAGTTAGGCAGTAGACGTAGTAGAATAATTAGGCAGTAGACGTAGTAGAATAGTTAGGCAGTAGACGCAGTAGAATAGTTAGGCAGTAGAGAATAGTTAGGCAGTAGACGCAGTAGAATAGTTAGGCAGTAGACGTAGTAGAATAGTTAGGCAGTAGACGCAGTAGAATAGTTAGGCAGTAGACGTAGTAGAATAGTTAGGCAGTAGACGCAGTAGAATAGTTAGGCAGTAGACGTAGTAGAATAGTTAGGCAGTAGACGCAGTAGAATAGTTAGGCAGTAGACGTAGTAGAATAGTTAGGCAGTAGACGCAGTAGAATAGTTAGGCAGTAGACACAGTAGAATAGTTAGGCAGTAGACACAGTAGAATAGTTAGGCAGTAGACACAGTAGAATAGTTAGGCAGTAGACGTTGTAGAATAGTTAGGCAGTAGACGCAGTAGAATAGTTAGGCAGTAGACGCAGTAGAATAGTTAGGCAGTAGACACAGTAGAATAGTTAAGCAGTAGACACAGTAGAATAGTTAGGCAGTAGACGTTGTAGAATAGTTAGGCAGTAGATGCAGTAGAATAGTTAGGCAGTAGACGCAGTAGAATAGTTAGGCAGTAGATGCAGTAGAATAGTTAGGCAGTAGACGTAGTAGAATAATTAGCCACCTTTTAACCCTGACTCTACCTTTGGGCGGGCAGGTATTCACAGATGTTAGCCGATTTCCACAGCAGTTCATTGTTATCAGGAATCATTTTTTGCCATACTTTTTACTTCGGTATATCAGTGTATTTTATCGCTATATTTATCTTTTAGTTGTGGAGTGTTTTGGTTAGTGGATGAGGAAAGGTGGATGTATATACTGTATAGATGATCTTTATTTACAGCTCTACTTAGAACGTTTATGAATATGATACGTGGTCATTTTTCCCCGCAAATGTTCGTATCGTCATCATCATCAAGGTAAAACAAGGATTATCAGAACAAGAGGTCAAAGGTCATGGTCACGGGGAAAGTCAAAGATCAAGGTCACTGAGCAAAGTCAACAGTTCTGACCTAATCTGAACCAGAGTTAATGGAATGGTTAAGGATTAGTCAAGAATGAAGTCCATAATTCGATTTTGTGGGTAATCTGTCGCAGGTTAAGGTTACGTGGCCAGGTGAGACACTCGCCCCTAAGACCAGTTAGTGGGGAAGTGATGTTGCAGTCTGTGAGCACCCCTTGTTTATTTGTATATTTCTTATTTGTTTACATTCTTTAAATATACAAGGAAAATGGCAGCTGCTTTAGTTTCATATTTAAAGGAAATAATGCTGGTTCAGAGCCCAGCCCGTATTTTTGTAGCTCATGAAATGTTTGACATCGTTTTTGGTGTTTTTCTTTTGGCTATGATCTTTCACAGGTTTCCTAATAAATGAATAGCTCACCAGTCTTGGATTAACCCCTCCAACACGAGACGCCTTCTTGTAGTTGAATAAAATCGTCTGGGAGTAGGAAGATTAGGAAAAAGTCACGGGATTCTGATTGTTTTTGGTCAACTAATTTACTACGTTCAAGTTTCCACCAGTGTATATTATTTGATGTTATTTTGCAGCACGGCTTGGTACAGTTTGCTTTTTCTGCGTTTTCTCTTCTCTGTTTTCTCTTTCTCTGCTAATAATTCTCCTTCTCTCTCATTACAGGTAAAGGGCCGTATGGGTGAAAGTACTACCTAGGGAGTAGCGTGGGACCATTACCTGGATCAGCACTCTCAGGCGGGGAACTTGTATGTTGATTTCAGTCGTTTTTTGTTTTTTCTATTTTGTTTTGTTTTTGGTATGCTTGAGACAAACCTCAGTAGTTAGCCAGCTCAGCACTCTCAGGCGGAGAACTTCATTGTCGCCGTCAGTCATTTTATTATTATTATATTATTATTATTATTATTATAGTAGTGGTAGTAGTATTGTCATTGATTATATTTTGTCATTATTACTGTTATTATTATTATTATTATTATTATTATTATTATTATTATTATCATTCGTTATCAGTCAAATTCTCGTTCTTGTGACCTGTTAACCTCTCTACTACATTGACTTTTTTTTTTTTTTAGTCCATTTTTGACCTCGTGACGAATTATCAAGTTGAGGGAAGATGTTTGCAGTGGCAGTGTTTAGATGTAATTTGCGTTCATCGTTTATTCCTTCGTGTTTTCTCGTAACTTGAAAATAATTATTTGTTAGTAGCTGTAGTTGGTTGAAGAATTGGTCATCGGAGTGAAGAATTTAGGGCACGTATGCTGCACTACACTACACCACACTATACTACACCACACTTCACTACATCACACTGCATCACACTACACCACACTACGTTACATTACACTACACTACACTACACCACACTACGTTACATTACACTACACTACACTACACTACACTACACTGCATCACACCACACCACACCACACCACACTACACTACACTACACTACATCACACTTCACCACACTACATTACACTACACTACACCACACTACACTACACTACACTACATCACACTTCACTTCACTACACTACACTACACTACACTACACTACACTACACTTCACCACACTACATTACACTACACTACACTACACTACACTACACTTCACCACACTACATTACACTACACTACACCACACCACACTACACTACACTACATCACACTACACTACACTACACTACACTACATCACACTTCACTACACTACACTACACTACACTACACTACACTACACTACACTACACTACATCACACTACACTACACCACACCACACTACACTACACTACACTACACTACACTACACTACACTACACTGCATTAAGTACAAGACGCCTTTATGGTTGTCTCAAATCTAATCTAACACAAGACTGTTTTCTTCATCTATATTAATATCTATCTACTTGTCTGTCTGTCTGTCTGTCTGTCTCTGTCTGTCTGTCTGTCTGTCTCTCTCTCTCTCTCTCTCTCTCTCTCTCTCTCACACACACACACACACACACACACACACACACAGCCTGTCTGCCTGTGTATACATATCAGTCAATATTTTAGCCATATCTATCTACACACACACACCCCGTAACTAGGCTGTGGATATACGTATGATGATGATTTTAGCCATATCTATCTACAACAGTGATGAACTAGTGTGGATGATGATGCTGATGATGATGATGATGATGGTGATGATGATGATGATGATGATGATGATGATGATGATGATGATGATGATGGTGATGGTGATGATGATGATGATGATGGTGATGATGATGATGATGATGGTGATGGTGATGATGATGATGATGATGATGATGATGATGATGATGATGATGATGGTGATGGTGATGATGATGGTGATGATGATGGTGATGATGATGATGATGATGATGATGATGATGATGGTGATGGTGATGATGATGATGATGATGATGATGATGATGATGGTGATGGTGATGATGATGGTGATGGTGATGGTGATGATGGTGATGATGATGATGATGGTGATGATGATGATGATGGTGATGGTGATGGTGATGGTGATGATGATGGTGATGATGATGATGATGGTGATGGTGATGTTGATGATGGTGATGATGATGGTGATGATGATGGTGATGATGATGGTAAAACTTGCATGCTGTGGAAACTTATTCGTGGTAAGAATTGTTTAAGTTTCTTTATAAATGTGGCCCCAATACTTACAGGTAGGCCAGGTGTCCGTGTTCCGGCATGTATACACCTGATTGATACTCACACACACACACACACACACACACACACACACACACACACACACACACACACACACGTCATCTTTATATGTGGACCAGTAATCCTCTCTGTCTGTGCCTCTGTCTGTGCCTCTGTCTGTCTGTCTGTTTGTCGGCTTCATCCTCTGTGGTTATATCGGTATCCTTGCCTCCCTCTCCTGCCTCCTCCACGACCCTGCCTTTATCTGCCACCTGTTTCCTGCCTCTTTCTCCTTCAGGGTTTTCTCTTGCTCTCCCTCTTCCCTCTCCGTGATTCTCTTTCTGTCCCTCTCTCTCCCCTCCCTCCCTCTCTCTTTCCTCCCTCCCTCTCTTTCTTCATGGTTTAGTCCAGTTTTTCTCAAACTTTATCACTTCATTCCCAACTTGTGGGGATCTTAACATGCTCGTGCCCCCCTTCAGTTCTCCCTCAAGGCCCCCTTCAGTTCTCCCTCAAGCCGCCCTTCCGTTCTCCCTCAAGCCCCCTTCAATTCTCCCTCGAGCCCCCCTTCAGTTCTCCCTCAAGCCCCCCTTCAGTTCTCCCTCAAGCCCCCCTTCAGTTCTCCCTCAAGCCCCTCACAAATAATGATGAGAAAAACTGTTTTGGTGCTGTCCATGTACTTTAATGCCTACAACTATCAGTCAGAATGCAGATTTTGTTACGTATCAATGGGGTGGATGGCATTGTTTGCTTTGAGTCTGTCCACTGATTCGAGGTTGTCACTGGTAACGCACATCTCATATCTGGGTCCACATCCAACCGCTTTCGGCTTTGTGTAGAAGAGTGGAGAAGCCAGGTTCACATAAATATGTTGTGGAAAATGGCGAGAGGACTCCAAGTGCTATTTCACAGACACACTCTGATATACTACTTACACTGCCCGCCATGGTCCCTTAAAAACCTGCTGTGGCCTCTTTGGGGGCCAGGGCTCTCAGTCTGAGAATCAGTGGTTTAGTCTTCATCTGTTCCTAATTTTCCCATTCTCCTACATGGTTCCAACTTCCCTCCCTTCGTCCTCCCTTCTCCTTCTTCCTCTTATCCTTTCCTTCGTGATTCTCTTATCCCTCCCTTATTCCCTCCTTCCCTCCACGATTTTGTCTCTACCCTGCCCCTCCTCCCTACTTCATCTTGTCTGCTTCAGTCCTGCTCCATCCTTTGTCACTTCTCTTTTTCAGTGTTTCTCAGCATGTCTTTCCCTCCATCCCTCATCTCTCTTTCAATTCTGCTTTAGCCCTCTCTCTCATTTCTTCTCTTATTCATTGTTTCTCTATTTCATTTCCCTCTGTTCATATCCTTCTGTGTTTTGTAGTGTCCTCCATTTTCTTTCACGCCTCTGTTCTGTTATTTTAATTCATAACTTGCGATGGGGAGTGAGAGACCGACGAGGAGAGAGTATGTGAGTGAGGTGGAGAGGGAGAGGGGGAGGGGGAGGCCAAGGATGAGATGGAGGGATGGAGTGGAGAGGTATAAGAGAGCGGGGGGTGTGAGTTGGGAACAGGTCAATGAAATGGCGGGGGACAGGGAGACGTGGAGGCGATTTGTTTGTGGTCACCCCGTATGGGATTAAGGCGTCCGGCAATAGATAGATAGATAGATTGAACATGCGTAATTAGAGGTAAAGGATGCATTCACACAGGCCAATATGTACAGAGACACAGGTAGCGTCCCAGAGTCTGACGAAAACATGGCGGAATAATCGAACCATCTGGAACACGCACTGGAAGAGAGAGAGTTTTCATTGGATTTCGTCAGCTTTGAATATGCTTCAGACGAAATTGAGATTATTTTTTATTTCTTTACCACTGACGCAAACATTCCCATCATGTTAGCTGGAAACACACACACACACACACACACACACACACACACACACACACACACACACACACACACACACACACACACACACACACACACACACACACACCATGAACTAAAAAAAATTCAGTTTATTTAGTTCACATTCTGGTTAGTTCGTTTCTTCGAGGCAAGTAATTTGTGTGACGAGGTTGATACAGATTTAATGCATTATATAACAAATTGAATTACTACAGATATAATACAAAATACAAATAATACTTACAAAATACACATTGAATACTTACAGATTTTCTCTATACCTACATGATTGACTGTATCAATATGTAACACTGTGCGTCTCTGTCTGTCTGTCTGTCAGTCTGTCTGGGCTGGATTCCTACTGACCCAGATCCGTAATTCCTTTTCTGCGGTTCTCCTCACCGTCTCATCCTCTCTCTCTCTCTCTCTCTCTCTCTCTCTCTCTCTCTCTCTCTCTCTCTCTCTCTCATATAATATTTAGTTTTCATTCAAGCATCGCATATTCGTCAACACTTTATACCTTTCTTGTAATATATATATTTTTTTGCTATATAACACTGTCAGGTCTTCCTAAGTTAAATATAATCGTCTTGCCCTAGTATCCATCTGTCTGTCTATCTGTCCACCAATCTATCTATCTATCTAGCCATTCATCTATCCATCGATTCACCCATTCAATTGTTCATTCATCCCTCCATCCACCCAACCTTCCATCCATCCATTTATCCATCTATCTATTCATCCATCCATCTGTCCATCCACCCATCTATGCATCCATCCACCCATTCATTCATTCATTCATTCCTTCATCCATCCATCCATCCATCCTTCCATCCACCCATTTATTCATCCCCCCGCTCCATTCATCCATCCATTCTTCCATCCATTCATTCATCCCTCCCTTCATTCATTCATCCATCCATCCATTCATCCTTTCATTCATCCCTCCGTCCCTCAATCCATCCATTCATTTATCCATCCATCCATTCTCCGTCTTCTCATCCATCCATCCATCCATCACCTACTTCTTTATTGGGCCATCAGGAGCGTAGGGACCCAGGGCTAGGCTATTCATTCTAGACAGTCAAGGAGAGAATGGCTAGTCACTCTTCCCTGAGCGGCCTTGAGTGAGAAGTTAACGAAACTTACTGAAACTTAAAATCTTTTGGAAAATGTGTTACCGGTGCCTAATAAATAGTGTCTAATTATCTGACACCAGTTGCCTTGTTACTCAGTGTAGAATCACTTAATTGTAGCGCCACATCGAGTAAGTGGATGGTAAGCGCACCCACATACCACTTAACAAGGAGGAAATAAAAGGCTAGCATCAAGGTGTTGGACAAGGGGACGTGGAGGCGATTTGTTCATGGCTACGTACTCATAGATAGATAGATAGATAGATAAAGTATACAAATAGATATACGGCCTGTTCTTGCTGCGAGGGATAAGTGAAAATGTGACATGCTAGTGAGATACTCTTGTGATTATTATTAGTATGATTATTATTAGTATTAGTATGTAATATTATTATTATTATTATTATTATTATTATTATTATTATCGTTTTGGTTATTATTATTATTATTATATTATTATTATTATTATTATCGTTTTGGTTATTATTATTATTATTATTATTATTATTATTATTGTTATTATTATCATTATCACCACCACCACCATCACCACCACTTCGTACCTTGTGTCCCATTCCACACCATCCTCCCCAAGCCTTCCATATCCCCCTCCCCTATCCTCCCGTTCCCCCCTCCCGAATCGATTCCTGTGGCAGCACCCGTGTAAGGCGGTGACCTAGTGGAGTTGGCTGCTGGCCGCGGCTCTGATACCTAATGCTCCTAGATCTCCGTTTCTCTCTCTCTCTCTCTCTAATTAAAACCAGGGACGTCTCAAGGTAAAGGGATAACAAATACTGTAATATACAACCCTCCATTTTAATAATACTTTTTAATATTTTAGTCTTAATGCTCTCCAATAATTAAAATAATTTCAGGAAGGATGTCTTGGAGATAAGCCCCTCCATCTGATGACTTGATTGTATGATTATTATTATTATTATTATTATTATTATTATTATTATTAATATTGCTCTGTGGAGTTCTTATTGATATTGTAGATATTATTTTATTTTTTTGAGGGGGAGGGGAGATTTAGAAGGCTGGCATTCCAAGACCGTTCAAGATAGAGACTTGAAATTTTCCGGAGTGATGTGTCTTGGTTCCAGGCTGCTTTGGACACATATATTTTTTCCCCTGGCACCAGCACCGCACTAGCGCCCTCAGGTATTTTAATTTTTTGCTCTCCTGCTCAGCAAAAATGACTGAATCGATTGTATTGTAAATGTTGCAGTATGTAGTGGTCAGCATATACTGGTGCACCTGGGTACTGCTACTGAGATCCAACAAATACTTACTGAGGTACTGAGGGAAATCAAAATGGCTGCAACATACCCAAAAGCACTAAATCGGAAAGTATTTGGCCGATTTTGACCCAACTCGGTGGAAATGTAGTAGGTCATGAGTGAACGTGATTTACACAGTATGAATGACCTTGATCTTAAGGTCACAGGTCAAAATCCACACAAATTTTGAGTTCTACCAAAAGTTCCTTAATATTACGTCTACAATGATAGCAAAAGTACTTTCATCTGGAATGTTGAGTTCTTTCAATATTGCTTCAGCAGTTTTAGAGTTACAGATATTATGATGATGATGATGATGATGATGACGAGTATGATGATGATGACGAATATGATGATGATGATGATGATGATTTATAATAATAATAATAATATTATTATTATTATTATTATTATTATTATTATTGTTATTGTTATTATTATTATTATTATTATTATTATTATTATTATTGTTGTTATTATTATTATTATTGTTGTTGTTATTATTGTTATTATTATTATTATTATTATTATTATTATTGTTGTTATTATTATTATTATTATTATTATTGTTGTTGTTGTTGTTATTATTATTATTATTATTATCATTATTACTATTCCCATATGCTGTTTGTTTTCCTGTGAGTTGAAGTGAAAATGGTATAGAAGATTTTACGCGACCTAGGACAGAGCTGTAGTAGTGAGGGGGTTGATAAAGGCTGTATGAAATCGTCTTGTCTGATATGTCTCTGCCAAGCTGAGTCAAATCGTCTGGAGACAGCAAAAGGAATATATAAGACATCCTTATTTTCAGTGGCTTCAGTTTCTTCAGTACAGTTGCCCTCTTTGTGTTACTTTATTTTGGTGGATATTACAAGACAACAAATAATTATGTGGCCATGTGGGGAGGATGGAGAGTGAGAGACTAACGAGGAGAGTGTATGTGAGTGAGGTGGAGGGGGGAAGAGGGAGGGGAAGACCGAGGATAAGATGGAAGGATGGAGTGGAGAGGTATATGTGAGAGGGGTGTGTGTGAGTTGGATGGAGGGCTGCGTAATGGCAGGGGACAGGGCGACATAGAGGTGATTTGTTTGTGGCCACCCCTTACGGGATTTTGGCTTCTTGCTATAGATAAATAGATAAATAAATAATATACGTTGATAAATAATATTACTGCATGGAAACTCCGTAACACCTTTTCCTGAGGGATTTATTTTGTTTATTACTGTTTCCGAATATGGCCATACTCTGCATAAATAGCGTACAAAAGGATATTAACCACTCATGTCCAAAAATAAATCGCTAATGAAGAGGTGCTAGTGAGAATATGGACCCAGAGGTGACGTGCTGACGAGGTTTATTGCACGAAACAGACTAACAATAATGATGCACACACACACACACACACACACACACACACACAGATGGGTGAGAAAGTATCGCCAGCTTGTTCTAACCAATCGGTCCCTTACACCTGTCAGCTCAGTTGATATCCAGGTGCGAGAGTGGAAGGTAGATTTGACTACTAACCAAGGAGACTCACTGCTGTCCCATGACTAACACTAATAGATTTTCACGCAACCTCGACTTAGTAGTGGGAGTGGACCAGTTCCGTTAGATGAAGTAGAAGAGGGTAAAAAAAAAATGATGGTGATGATGACAGTTGGAAGAGCAATGATAATATTATAATTCGGTTGGGCTGCAATTGACTATTTTGGGTTATTGACTATTTTTGGGTTTGTAATTGCGTGAAATTCGATACCCCACACTTATAGGGTAGGAATGAGTCTCCTTGGTTACTAGCCAAAGGGATCCTGCCATCAGATTACAGTGCACCACAACACACATACGAGGGACGAATATTATTTTGTTTGTGACCATTTTTGGGTTTGTAATGAGGTGAAATTTGGTACCTCATAGATATAGGGTAGGAACGAGTCTCCTTGGTTACTAGCCAAAAAGATCCTGCCATCGGACTGCAGTACACTTTCCCGCCAATTGATCTAAAAGAGGTTAGGGATGTTCATAAGGTTATAATATAGGGTAAAATTTCTGTATCTTCTTCATGTTATTTTAAACGTATTTTTCTTTTTCGTTCCATCTATCATGTATCGACTGAAAAATGAGAATCAGCATATTGAGTATCAGGTCAGCATATTGAGGATCAGGTCAGCATATTGAGGATCAGGTCAGCATATTGAGAATCAGGTCAGCATATTGAGGATCAGGTCAGCATATTGAGAATCAGGTCAGCATATTGAGAATCAGGTCAGCATATTGAGTATCAGGTCAGCATATTGAGGATCAGGTCAGCATATTGAGTATCAGGTCAGCATATTGAGAATCAGGTCAGCATATTGAGAATCAGGTCAGCATATTGAGGATCAGGTCAGCATATTGAGAATCAGGTCAGCATATTGAGTATCAGGTCAGCATATTGAGTATCAGGTCAGCATATTGAGGATCAGGTCAGCATATTGAGTATCAGGTCAGCATATTGAGAATCAGGTCAGCATATTGAGAATCAGGTCAGCATATTGAGAATCAGGTCAGCATATTGAGTATCAGGTCAGCATATTGAGGATCAGGTCAGCATATTGAGAATCAGGTCAGCATATTGAGTATCAGGTCAGCATATTGAGGATCAGGTCAGCATATTGAGAATCAGGTCAGCATATTCAAGGAGTAAATAATTTGGATGTAAGAGTCTGCCTCCTCCGTCTTCATTCACTGAGCTGGACTGGGAAGGATAAGATCGATGGGCTGGTGACAGTGCTGCTCCCCCCCCCCTCTCTCTCTCTCTCTCTCTCTCCATTCCTTCTTCGTCATCTCATACCCTTTCCATATCCCTTCCCTTTTTCCTTCTTCTCTTTCCTCATCATTTCTTTCTCCTTGTCCCTCCCTCTTTCCCTCTTCATGTTCTTTTCATTTCCCTCCAGTTGCCACTCCTTCCCCTCATCTCTCCCCTTCTCTCACATTTCCCCTCTAATACCCCCTGTCGCTCCCTGTCCAACTCTTTCCTCCTCCCCATCTACCTCTCACTTTGCATTTCCTCCTCTCCCCCTTCCCATTCATTTCCCCTCCCTCCTTCACTTCTTTCTCATTCCCTTTCTTCCTCCTTCCTCTTCTTATTTCCTCCCTCTCATTTCCTCCTATGCTCCTCTCCTCTCCCCGTCCACCCACTAACCACCCTCTCTCCCCGTCCACCCACTAACCACCCTCTCGCCCCACCATTGTGCAATATAACACTCCATCCACGGCAAATGAACAGCACATCAAACAACCATATTCTCGCCATCTTAGGTTAGGTTAGGCTAGATTAGGTCAGATTAGGCTAGGTTAGATGAGGATAGGTTATGTTAGGATGGGGTTAAGGCCGGTTAAGGTACGTTAGGTTGGGTTAGACTAGGTTAGGTGGTTAGGTTAGGTTAGGATAAGCTAGGGAAGAGTAAGGTAATTTTGGGAGGTTGGGTTTGGTTAAGTTTGGTGAGGTGAGGTTGGGTGAGGTTGGGTGAGGTTAGGCCGACTTAGAGTTAAAAGGGTATAGCATAAAAACTCATTCCTGTGACTGTGTGTGTGTGTGTGTGTGTGTGTGTGTGTGTGTGTGTGTGTGTGTGTGTGTCCTTAGCTGGGATGGGATATTAAAATTGCCCCTATTATAATACAGTTAGGGTCCTTTATAAATGCTTGCCCTGGTCGCTGTATAAAGGGAAGTTGCCTTACGCTTGCCGCTTCACTTGGATGACGTGGCTTTGTGTTTATATCTGGACAGTTTGATGCAGCTTTGGAGAGAATTTTAGAACTGAAGAGATTGGTGTAGCATTGGGGAGGCTGGTGTTGTTGTTGTTGTTGTTGTTGTTGATGGTGGTGGTGGTGCTGGTGTTACTTGTTGTTGTTGTTGTTGTTGTTGATGGTGGTGGTGGTGGTGGTGGTGCTAGTGTTACTTGTTGTTGTTGTTGTTGTTGTTGTTGTTGATGGTGGTGGTGGTGGTGGTGGTGCTAGTGTTACTTGTTGTTGTTGTTGTTGTTGTTGTTGTTGTTGTTGTTGTTGATGGTGGTGGTGGTGGTGGTGGTGCTAGTGTTACTTGTTGTTGTTGTTGTTGTTGTTGTTGTTGTTGATGATGGTGGTGGTGGTGGTAGTGTTACTTGTTGTTGTTGTTGTTGTTGTTGTTGTTGTTGATGATGGTGGTGGTGGTGGTGCTAGTGTTACTTGTTGTTGTTGTTGATGGTGGTGGTGGTGGTGGTGGTGGTGGTGCTAGTGTTACTTGTTGTTGTTGTTGTTGTTGTTGTTGTTGTTGATGGTGGTGGTGGTGCTAGTGTTACTTGTTGTTGTTGTTGTTGTTGTTGTTGTTGTTGTTGTTGATGGTGGTGGTGGTGGTGGTGGTGGTGGTGCTAGTGTTACTTGTTGTTGTTGTTGTTGTTGTTGTTGATGGTGGTGGTGGTGGTGGTGGTGGTGGTGCTAGTGTTACTTGTTGTTGTTGTTGTTGTTGATGGTGGTGGTGCTAGTGTTACTTGTTGTTGTTGTTGTTGTTGTTGTTGTTGATGGTAGTGGTGGTGGTGCTAGTGTTACTTGTTGTTGTTGTTGTTGTTGTTGTTGTTGTTGTTGTTGTTGTTGATGGTGGTGGTGGTGGTGGTGCTAGTGTTACTTGTTGTTGTTGTTGTTGTTGATGGTGGTGGTGTTACTTGTTGTTGTTGTTGTTGTTGTTGATGGTGGTGGTGGTGGTGGTGTTACTTGTTGTTGTTGTTGTTGTTGTTGTTGATGGTGGTGGTGGTGGTGCTAGTGTTACTTGTTGTTGTTGTTGTTGTTGTTGTTGATGGTGGTGGTGCTAGTGTTACTTGTTGTTGTTGTTGTTGTTGTTGTTGATGGTGGTGGTGCTAGTGTTACTTGTTGTTGTTGTTGTTGTTGTTGATGGTGGTGGTGGTGGTGCTAGTGTTACTTGTTGTTGTTGTTGTTGTTGTTGTTGTTGATGGTGGTGGTGCTAGTGTTACTTGTTGTTGTTGTTGTTGTTGATGGTGGTGGTGGTGGTGCTAGTGTTACTTGTTGTTGTTGTTGTTGTTGTTGTTGTTGTTGATGGTGGTGGTGATGGTGCTAGTGTTACTTGTTGTTGTTGTTGTTGTTGTTGTTGTTGATGGTGGTGGTGGTGGTGCTGGTGTTACTTGTTGTTGTTGTTGTTGTTGTTGTTGTTGTTGTTGTTGATGGTGGTGGTGGTGGTGCTAGTGTTACTTGTTGTTGTTGTTGTTGTTGTTGTTGTTGATGGTGGTGGTGGTGGTGCTGGTGTTACTTGTTGTTGTTGTTGTTGTTGTTGTTGATGGTGGTGGTGGTGCTAGTGTTACTTGTTGTTGTTGTTGTTGTTGTTGTTGATGGTGGTGGTGGTGCTAGTGTTACTTGTTGTTGTTGTTGTTGTTGTTGTTGTTGATGGTGGTGGTGGTGGTGGTGGTGGTGGTAGTGTTACTTGTTGTTGTTGTTGTTGATGGTGGTGGTGGTGGTGGTAGTGTTACTTGTTGTTGTTGTTGTTGTTGTTGATGGTGGTGGTGGTGGTGGTAGTGTTACTTGTTGTTGTTGTTGTTGTTGTTGTTGGTAGTGGTGGTGGTGGTGCTGGTGTTACTTGTTGTTGTTGTTGTTGTTTTCATCGTTAGTGTTTTTAGTACCTCCGCCAACGAAGTTGGAGGAGGTTATGTATTCACCTATGTTTGTCTGTCTGTCTGTTTGTCCAGAGTGTATCTACAAAAGTTCGCAGTGAATTTCGATGAAATTTGGTGGACTGGTGGATCATGGGCCAAGAAAGAACTGATGACATTTTGGGGAGGCTCTGGGTCCTGTGTATAAGGTCTTCAAAACTTCTCAGTGAATTCCAATAAAATTCTGTGGAAGACTGGGCCATGGGTCATGGAACAATTGATAACATTTGGGGGGAAATCCGGATCCTATGCATTCCAAGCAATATCTCCACGGATCCGGATCAGGATGCTTTGTAGTAGCTATTGGCACTGGCGGAGGTACGCGCTCTCTGAGTGTTTTCCAGTTGTTGTTGTTGTTAGTTGGTTTTGTCGTGTTGTTAGTTGTTGTTGTTTTTCTTCTTCATCGTTTTCTTTTTTTCTTCATCTTCATCCCTTTCTTCTTCTTGTTCTTCTTCTTCTTTCAGGCTTACAGTATAATATGGTACTGTACGAAAATCGGTGAACTGCAGCTTAAGTTGCCCCTTTCTGCCATTTCACCATCATCCTTTCTGGGGATAGGGGGGGAGCTGAGGGTCGCTCTATTTAACCAGGCCGTTGAACCACCCAGTTACATCGGTGCCACCACGTGAAGGCGCCTCAGCCAAAAATACATAAAGCATATTACCGGACTGAAGAGGTGAAAGGAATCGCAGCCTTTATTTATTTATTTTATTTGTAATTCTATCAACCACTTTTCCAGCCAGTGTAGCCTAAGGTTTATAAATTCCTGTGGCGGTAACAGAAATGAAATGTTGGTGTGGTATTCCTTACATATATACGATCGAAACTTTGGCCTTGTGGAGAGGATGGAGAGCGAGAAACTAACGAGGAGAGTGTATGTTAGAGAGGTGGAAGGGGGAGGAGGGAGGGATGGAGTGGAATGGTATATGAGAGAGGGGGCTGTCAGCTGGGGGGAGGGCAGTGAAATGGCGGGGGACAAAGCGACATGGAGGCGATTTGTTTGTAGCCACAGCTTGGATAGATAGAAACTAATATATATTTTTACAGGATGAAGGACACAAGGGAAGAATTTGCACCCCTTGTCCTTTATCGTCCTGGAGAAAACAGTTATAACCTACAGTAATTTTCGCCTCGTACCTTAAGATTTATGGAATTAGATCAGGAGACAGAGGGAGGGTTGACAGCCACCTTGCCCTTCCTGGAAATTAAAACCCGCGTTACGACAGGGATTAGATCGTAAGAGGAGACTGGAATAGGGGAGGGAGGTGGTGGGTGTAATTAATGGAGACTGCTATAAGGGGGTGAGTAAAACTGCTATGAGGGAGGGGTGTATAGAATGGACACTGCTATGAGGGAGGGGAGGGGGTGTCCGAAGCTGAGTAAAATCGTCTGTAGGAGTAAAACCGAACGTGTCCTTGGTTGCGTGATGTAAGGAGGAGGAAAGTTGCAAGAAAGTTTAAAAGGGATCTGGGCCCTCGTTGATTGTGTGTGTGTGTGTGTGTGTGTGTGTGTGTGTGTGTGTGTGTGTGTGTACTGAGAGAGTGAGCTAATGGAGTCAATTAAAGAAGAATTATTAATACTATCTCTTTTTAAATCTCCAACAGTACAGTTCATTCACATTACCTAGGCGGATACTTTAGACCATGGCACTTCTTCGTGACTAGCATAATGTTCTAGAGTTATTCGATTGTTGGAGCGCGGAAAACAAAGTGGAGATTTTTTTTTTTTGCCTAGTCAAAGTGAACGAAGTGTTGGAATGATGGTGGTGAAGGTGATGATGATAATGGTGATGGTGGTGGAGGTGGTGATGGTGGTGGTGTGGTGATGTTAGCAGTAGTGGTGATAGTGTTGGTAGGGGTGATGAAGGCTGGTGGTGATGTCTGGCGATATGGTGACAGTAGCAGCATCAGTAGTAGTAGTTAATAAGTAGTGTAATAATAGTTGTAGCAGCAGCAGCAGCAGCAGCAGCAGCAGCAGCAGCAGCAGCGGCAGCAGCAGTAGTAGTAGTAGTAGTAAGTAAGTAAGTGTAGTAGTACTATAGTAGTATAGTGGTGGCAGTGATAGTGGTCATGGTGATAGTGACAGGAGTGCTCTTGGTGGGTATCGAGTGATTATAGTAGTTGTAGTAGTAGGAGCAGTAGTAGTGGTAGTAGTAGTAACAGTATTGGTAGTAGTAGTATTAATAGCAGTAGTAGTAGTTGCGAGTCATTTCCAGTGACAGCAGTACTAACAGTAATCTTTTCCATGCTCCAGGCTTCCAGTCCCCAAGAGTATATATAACAAGAGTCCCACACAAAAGAAGAGCAATATAAGTAGACACAGGAGACCGCAATTAGAGGGGAAGGAGAGGGGAGGGGAGGGGGAAGAGGAGAGGAAGGGAGGGGGAAGAGGAGAGGAAGGGAGGAGGAGAGGAGAGGAGGGAGGGTTAAGAGAGGGTTGGGTCTGTTATGGGAGAAGGTGTGCTACTGTATATACATTTTTTTTTTTTTTTAGGCTGCCTGGTGATCTGATGGTGCTATTCTTTGTGGTGGTGGTGGTGGTGGTGATAATGATGGTGGTGGCAATGGTGGTGGTGATTGTACTGGTGGTGGTGGTGATAGTAGTGGTTTAACTTTATGGGAATTTTGTAATAAAGAGTAACGTCGTTGTGTGTGACTGATGCAAACTATGTCGATATGAAAAGATATTAGTAACACATGAGAAGACTTAGATTTTCTGTGTAAATTTTATCGCTAGAAAGCTTTGTATGTCACCTAGAATACAGGCCCAGGCTTTCACAGTCGATAAAGTAAAGTTTTAATTCACAACAGTATAAGTAGCATCAGAAGTCCCGTCACGTCTCCTGTTTTATATTTTATTTTATTTTAAGCAACCGACACTCATTACATGGCCACATATCATTGCCATTCGTTTTGCTGCGAGTTTATCACACCAATATATAAGGTACAGTTGGGCACATACGAACCTGGGACAGCGTCTGTGTGAAGCGGAGGTCTTGTTACAATTTCAGACGTTCTTAGTTACCTGGTTATTTCAATGTTGGCACCTGCGTTCATTGGTGTCAGTGCAGCCAACAACTATATGATTATGTCAAGATTGTCATGTGTACCAAATGTTTGACCTCTGCTACACATTTCTGCTGTAAGAGGTTCATATGTTGCCTACTGTACATGAGGAGAGCAAAACAGGATAGGCGACAGGACTCTTGACGCTGACTGTACCCCATGGAATAATATGAAATTCTTCGATACGGTGAGTGCATGTTTAATTTTTGTCTTGATCCCTAGAAGCCATTTTATTCAACATTGCGAAGAATTTTTGTGATCTATGGATGAATGGAGTTTGTTTCTCATTCCAGACAGACAAACGCGTCTGCTAAGTTGACTAAAGTAATGGTTTTGTGTTTCCTCACTCTTTACTTCATTTCTTCCTCTGTCTTCTCATTCATGGTTCTGTCCCCCCCTTCCCTCTCTCACTCTCTCTCTCTCTCTCTCTCTCTCTCTCTCTCTCTCTCTCTCTCTCTCCATCTCTGTCCCACCGCATTATTCTTTTTTTCCCAGCCTTGCTCCTTTCTCCCCTCCCATTCTACAGGGTTCTTTTTCCTCTTCCTTTACCTCTATTCCTTCCCTCTTCCCTCTCCCTCCCTCTTTCTCGTCCTTCACTTCCTTTTCCTTTCCTCTCCTCCCTCCCTCCTTCCTTCTCTTCCTTCACGTCTTTTTCCTTCCCTCTCCTTCCTCCCTCACTCCTTCTCTTCCTTTATCTCCTCTTCCTTCACTCACATCTCTCCTTCTCCCCCTCCTTCCTCTCCCTTGAACTCCTCTTCTTTCCATCTCCTCCTTCCCTCCCTCCTCCCTTCTTCTTCCCTCCTCCCCGTCCCCTTCTGGGTTTCTTCACTCACACCCTTCGTCCAATATCGATACGAAAATTACGACTTGCCCACAGACGATTTTACTCAGCTTACGGCAGAGCTTTTTTAACGAATGCCTTATTGAAAGCCACATCAAAGCCCTCCATTTCACACTTTTTTTTTCGTTGCCTTTTTATACACCGTCAGCAAGAAGAAATTATACAGGACGCTTGAATTTACAGGGATTGATATTACCACTTTACCTCTTTTGCTTTTTTCGATCTCCTCTCAATGAATAAATACATAAATGAAACGCTAAGAACTCTGGCCCTGAACTGCCACTTGCTATGCCTCCGCCAAGCCTTGCTCAGGGACTCGCTATACCCCCTCCATGACAGGGTTCACTGTGGATTGAAGTGAGACTAAAGATTAACTAAGTCGACCCCATATGAACACCTTTGACCCCTTGACCTTGCGACTTAATCAGTTCAGCATCCCTTCATACTGTATCGCTGACAAAAGTTCGCTCGCTATCTGTCATAGGGTTCCGGAGATAATGGCGCTTACACCCTTATGACCATGACCTTTGACCTCATGACCTTGCTGACCTGATCATTTAAGCGTCTCCTCTTACTGAATCACTGACAAAAGTTTGATCAAAATCCGTTGAGGAGTTCAGGAGATATCGCACCCACAAGAATAACCTAAGTTGACCCCATATGACCTTAATCTTTGACCCCTTGACCTAGTTGGCATAATATCATATCGCTGGAAAACGTTGGGTGGAAATCGTGGATGGGTTCAGGAGATATCGCGCCTAGAAAAGTGTTACGGACGCCCTCACGCCCGCACGTAGGCCTACACATCGACTCACGCACGGACGGCCACAGCAATCACTTAATGCCTCCTCCACCACAAGAGCGGAGACATGATAAATAAACCAGTAAATGAAATAAGCAAATGAAGAAAATGAAAGGGTAACAGCTTCAGCCCCAGGACGTGATTTGTACTATTCTTCCAGCTACCAGACCAGGTTATTCCCTCGGTTTGCTTTCATCTGACGGACGTGGGATAGTGTTGGAATGCTAAGTACAGCTAGTGGTTGTGGGAAATTCGACAGCTGTGATTCTGAGGTAGGACTGCGTTGCTCTCTGTCTGTCTGTCTGTCTGTCTGTCTCTCTCTCTCTCTCTCTCTCTCTCTCTCTCTCTCTCTCTCTCTGCCCAGTCTGACTACACTTGGACACTAACTGAGACGAAAAGGCCCAGGGATTCTTGTCAGGTTGGAGTGAATGTACTATAGAAGTGGAGGAGGAAATAAGACATACACCTCTCCCTATCACTTGGACCAAAGCATCTTAAGCTAAATAAAATTGCCTTCAGAGAAACAGGAACAAAATGAAGAAGGAAAAAATCTTATTGAAAATTCGCAAGAAAAACTGATCTCGGAAATATTGCCAGGTGAGAGTGTACCCCCTCCACAATATGTCTACCCCCGATGTATATATGTCCCCCCCCAATGCATACATGCCCCCACTAAATTTGCTAGGTCAGCATGCTCTCCCACGCCTGAAGACGGCGTTATTGCATCAGTTCTTAGCAGACAGCCGACACGGGCAGACTGTTTTACTGTGAGCTTGTAATAAACTCCTTATCTAGCTGTTTGTACACGGAGTTTCCATCACCAAAGTATTGCAAGTTACAAGAGATTTTGTTCCTTTTTTTGTGGATTTTGGGAACTGACCTGAATACATTTTAAATGCCTTTCACATATATTTTTTTCACAGGAATTCTCGGTTTATCTCTCCTCTTACCTTTGAATTATTATTTATTTTGTTTTATTTACTTCTCTTTTATTTTTATTTCATTATATTTCATTTTATTTATTCTATTTTATTTATATATATATATTTTTAGGGGCGGTACAATATGTTTAGATATTCTGAGTTGAGGAATCCCAAGGTAGGATTTTCTCTCTCTCTCTCTCTCTCTCTCTCTCTCTCTCTTTCTCCGTATAACGTAGTGTGATAGAGTGCAATGGTAACAGAGTTTGTGTATAACGTAGTGTAATAGAGTGCAGTGGTATGAGAGAGAGAGAGAGAGAGAGAGAGAGTTAAAATATAATTGCCGTATACCGCTGGTTGAGGACTGCCATGATTAAGTTACCGATTCGAAAATTGACTCCGGGACCACCACCCTAACCACCGCCACACCCAAACCACCGCCACACCCTAACCACCGCCACACCCTAACCACTGCCACACCCTAACCACCGCCACACCCTAACCACTGCCACACCCTAACCACCGCCACACCCTAACCACTGCCACACCCTAACCACCGCTACACCCTAACCACCGCCACACCCTAACCACCACCACACCCTAAGAGGGACTCGCCACCAGAGGGCCTGTGTAAACAAACCTGTGTTCTGCTCTCCTATTATCTCTGGCGTTTTACGTGGATTTCTGCTACCACTACCTTACAGCTGTTGCAGGGAGCTACACGAAGGTTCAGTCTTTGCACTCGTTTTATTTGAGTTTACCTCGTGTTGGACTTAGCCTGTAATAATTAAGGGAAATTTGACTCACCTAACCCAGCCCCTCTGGTCAGTTTTCCCGATTTCTGCGCATGCGCAGTAGCCCTGTTATGTCGTCATGGCAACGTCTCGACTCTCTTGACGTCTCTACCCCACCGTGCCCACTTCCTGCTTCTGTAGGAGAGCGTTATGGAGCCTTCAGGCCCTGTCTCTATTGCAGATATTGAGGCTGACCTGGCGCTCAGTGATGATGATATTTCAGATATTGCTGACCAACACTGGCCTCAGTTACCAACTCCTGAGCACCGTGATGCGCCTGTCACGGGAGCTGAGGGTTCGTCAGTGTTACCAACACCTGCCTCACAACACCCTGGCACCACTAAGCGCCCCATGGTTTATACCTCAGACAGCAACAGTGAACCTTCATCCCCGGCTGCTAAGTCCACCCGACGGAGGGAGTCTAGTGGTGCCCTGCAACGTGCACATGATAATGAAGGCTACGTTTCCCACCCTGTGCAGCCCGTAGTTCCCCGACTTGAGGCTATGTCATTAAGCGCCCCTCCTTCTCCAGCGTTTGCTCCTAGGGCTGACTACATTAAGCTGCTGTTCAAGGACAACACATCTGTGGACACCAAGCTTCGCTGGTTATCTGAGGTCAACCGCCACTTTCATCTCGATCGAGACCTGGCTGAGGTTAAAATGGCAGCGATTTCCTCCCGCTTTGTTTATATCTCCCGCCGTCGCTCAGACATTGTTGACAGTGTAATGCGTGGAGATTTTGTCTCTTTCCCTCGAAATTCAAGACTCACCAGAACGGCCTCGCAAATTTCCTACATTTCTCCTTACCCGTTACCCTGTCTGCACTGATCCAACACTGGCCAAGGAGCTGCCTGGCATCCACACTGCCCGTCGCTTCTACCACAACGGCACACCTATTAACCGCCTTGTGATCACCTGGAGCCTCCCTCAGCCACCGCCACCGAGTATTGCCTTCAGCTTCCTCCCTTGCCTGCCTTCCTGTGAGTTTCGCAGGATGAGGGATGAGCAGCCGTGGTGTTATAGATGCTGGAACTTTGGTCACATTTCTCGGTACTGTTCAGCACCTGAGCGCTGTGCATTTTGCTCCGAGTCACATGACTCACGGTCTTGCCCCCACCGCACTCCCCCACCGCCTGCTCCTGCCTCTCCCTCAGCCTTGATGCAGCCACCGCCCTCCACTCCCGACACCTCGCTCTGGAAATGTCCCCGATGTCACCAACCTGGGGTTAATGTTTGGCATCCTGGCTGCCCACGCCACCGGGCTACCACCATATCGCCCGCCACACAGGTGGCTGCTCACGCATCGAACTTGCCGCCACCACCACCTCCACCCCAAAGTGCCATCCCTGATGTTTCAACTTCCACCTCAAGCTCACATCAAGTAAATGAACTCCAGGACGCTGTCGCCGCTCTCAGGACTCGTGTTGCTTCACTCACAGCGCGCTTCGATACAATCGATGAACACCTAGGTAGTTTGGTAAGCAAACAGGTTGCCTTTGAAGCTACCTTAAATTCCTTGGCTGAAACTCAAAAAGTTGTCATTAATTCCCTTACCAGTCTTACAGAGCAGCTCCAGACCATTGCCTCTCGCCTTGAGACCCTGACTGCCCTCCCTACACAGTCCCCACAACATGGTGCATCACGTGTTGATGCCCGCATCATCACTGCCTCCTCGTCTGGCCGTCGTCATCCTAAAGGTCCTGTTCAATAATCTAGCTAAGCTGCATGTTGTCTCTTGGAATGCCTGTGGTATAACAAATAGGGCCAAACTGACTGCACTCAAGGGTTATGTATTTAGTCACCACCCGGACATCGTTCTCATCCAGGAGGCATTTGTTGGTAATGCTTTGCCCGGGGTGGATGCCCCATCCCTCAGTGGCTACGTGTCTTATGTCCATCAGGTAAGACATGGCCTCATAACCTACATTCACTCCTCCATTCAGCATCGCCTCCTTCCATTTTCTGTGAATGAGAATACCACCTTTCAGCTCTTTGACATTACTGTTGGTGCTGGCACCATACGGCTTTGCAACGTATACGCTGCACCGAACAGGATAGATCCCGCCACTCTTCCAGCTCCCACCATTTGTGGAATGGTTTACATGGGGGATTTCAATGCCAGTCATCCTGCTTTGGGAGATCCTTCTGGCACTGTGAATTGTAATGGGAATCGACTTTTAAAGTACATTCGCCGAAATCAGCTTACACGCTGGGATACTGCTGGTGCTACACATGCTCGAGGTGGTACTCTGGATCATGTACTTACGTGTGGGCTTGTACCCTCCCAAGTAAAGTGTGCATCTGTTCCGACACTCTTCTCAGATAACATTGGTCTCAGCATTCATTATTCCCTTCCCTCTGCTCCCTCGCCAGTACACACCCGCACTCGCATTGCAATCCCTCCCAAGTACCGTCCCACATACATCTCATACATGACTAACTTTCTTCCCACATTTAACTTCCACTGTCCTGAACAGTTATACTCCTCACTTGTCAAAGCCACACATGCCTTCTATACCCGATATGTCAGCAAGCCACACATCAGGCATCGTGTTGGTGCCCATAGCTTTACACTGGATAGTCGAATCGTTCAAGCAGAGAGACAGGCAATGGAGGCTGGCCGTGCCTTTATGAGGCAACCAAATCCTGAGACTCTTCACCAGTATCAACTATCAAGAGATGATCTTGTTGCTCTCCAGCTCTGTGTTCAATCTGATTCCTGGCACAGATTCACTGATGGTATTAATCATCAAACAAGCGTGAGTACCATGTGGCACCTTATCAATAAGGTTGTAAGAAAGAAGCCTCCAAGTGTCCTCCACCACAACCCTGTTCAGTACGCACAGGACCTCATCAATGAGTGGTCAGCACAGTCACGAACCGCCACCCTTCCAGTTCATATACGAGATGCTCTCTCCACCCAGGAAAACTATCGTGCACTTCGTCTCGCAGCCGCCTTACTGAGTGTTGATGATGATGATGATGTAGCCATATCTGAGAGCGAGCTGCACCGTGCCCTCGCTAGGGGCAGAAATTCAGCTCCTGGTGATGATGGCATCACCCATGCAGTCCTTCGTGTACTCGTAACAGTGCCTGGCAACCCTCTCCTCCGTCTCTACAACCTCTGTTTTAGTCTGGGTTACGTGCCACAAGCCTGGACCCAAAGTACGATTGTGCCCATCCCCAAGCCTGGCACCTACAAATTCCGGCCCATCTCCCTCACTTCCTGTTTCTGTAAGGTGTTTGAACGCATTCTTCTCTCACGCCTCATGTTCCGGCTGCGTGACAAACTTTCGTCCAGACTTTTCGGCTTCCTGCCCCAACGAGGAACACACCACTGCCTCATGGAGCTCTACACTCGTCTCTCCTCAGATAGTGTTGTGGCCTTCATTGACTTGAAGAGTGCGTTCGACGTAGCCAATAGAGACATCATTCTTGATCAGCTTGTTGACTTTGGCATAAAAGGAAACCTTCTTAAATGGATACGTGGCTACCTACGAAACAGAACTTCTCGAGTTTTGTTTAAAGGAGCATTGAGCACTGCCCGAGACTTTGAACTTGGTACTCCACAAGGTGGTGTCCTTAGTCCCTTTTTATTCAATATTCTCATTCATCGCCTTCTGTCCTTACTGCCAGCTGTCGGTGACACCACTATCACTTGCTACGCAGATGATATATGTATTCACTCACGTTCTCCGGACCATTTGCAACGCTTTCTTCACTCCTTTCATGTTTCAGCTTCCTCGTGTGGCCTCATCATCTCCTCGGATAAGAGTAGAATCTTCTCCTCCCGTCCTGCATGGAATCTGCCAGAATTCACTATGGGGAATGATGTCATACCTCTCTGCACGCAGTATCTCTATTTGGGAGCACCAGTGCAGATTACACCTTCCATCCCAGCACGACAGCGGGTGCATCCCGTTGTTCAAGATCTGTTGGTCTGACTGCAGCGGCGCCTGACTCCTTTAAAGTGGCTGACCAATTATTCTACTGGAGTATCTATCCCAGTCGCCAGGACCATATACATTGCATTCCTCCGCTCGGTGGTAGATTATCTTTCCCCAGCATTATGTCAGCTCTCCAGAACAGCTTTAAGACCTCTTGAAATCTTCCAGAATCAAGCAATGAGACTCATCCTGGGCTGCCCTGACTCCACCAGAATTGTCAATATGCAGCACGAGCTCAATCTCCCACCACTCGTTGATAGAATATATTCCAATGTCACCTATTTTAGCATTAAATGTCTGTACTCTCCTCATCTTTCTCCCCACTACTCTCACACTATTAGGACTTCTCTGGATCCAGCGGCGCCTCGACCTCTGCTACGCCAAGTTGGACGCAATCTGGTCAGTACCATAAGTTCCAATATTCAGAGTCTTAATGTTGACATCGTAGAAGAGGACGTGGACAATGGCCTTGCACCCTGGAGGATTCCTGTGCCAGCAGTCTCCTACACCCCAGCCTCTAAGACTGATCTGCCTCAGCTTCAACAACAACGTGCACTGGAAACCATAGCCAGCCTATCATCATCCCTCAGTTTGGCCCACCATCTCTATACTGACGGCTCCCTGCAGAGAGATGGCAGGGCAGGATGTGCTGTTTTCTCCCCCAGCTTAGAGCCCCCGCAAGAGGGCTGGTCGGGTCGCCGCCTCCCAAATTCATCAAGTTCTACATATTGTGAACTACATGGACTTCTGGATGCTGTCACTTTGCTTACACAGACCAGGAATAACGGCTTGATCATTTGTGACTCACAGCCAGCTCTCCGGGCCCTCACGTCTCACAAGCCAGCATATCAACGTCTAGTCACACAAATCCTTCGGCTACTAGCCATGGCTGATGCCAGCTCACTAATGGTGCACTTTTTATGGATTCCCTCTCACATCCATCTCCTGGCCAATGGCACTGCTGACCGACTTGCGAAGGCTGCTTGCGATCTACATCTGCCAGATGCTGCTACTTCCACTGCATCCCTTCTGTGCTGCAAGAAGATGGTACAGCAGGCTGCCCGCTCCCCCACCCGCCATCGTAGCAATGCTGAGAGGGCCACGAGTGTATCAATACAGCATTATGATCACTTTCTCACTCATCCACACAGGTATCGTCGCAGTGGTCTTATGGTTCGCCGCTGTAATGTGGTATGTGCACGTCTCCGACTGGGCTGGCGACCAGTTTGGCAGGTGGCAGGGCAGGAAGACGCACCTCACTTCACCTCCTGTAGGCTGTGTGACGCACCCAATGCCAACACCCTGGACCATTATTGCCTGCACTGTCCACATGTTGTTAACTTATTACCACAAAGACTCACATTGATTGACACTTGTAAACTGCTGTTAACAGATAATGACTTGCTAGATGTTATTCTTATGTGTCATCCTCACATTGGTGGATTTTGATTCCATGATGACTACAGTACATAGCGTGTCCTACGTGGCACGAGTCCCATGTACTATCATTGTTAACTAATTGTACTTTATGTCTGCCACCTTCGGGTGTAATAAATTAATCAAAACCACACCCTAACCACCACCACCACACCCTAACCACTGCTACACCCTAACCACCGCCACACCCTAACCACCACCACACCCTAACCACTGCTACACCCTAACCACCACCACACCCTAACCACCACCACACCCTAACCACTGCTACACCCTAACCACCGCCACACCCTAACCATTGCCACACCCTAACCATTGCACATAACAGAGGTCGTCGTCTCGGGCATGGAAGCATGCATCCGTTTTCCTTGCCCTCTGCATAGTACTAAAAAAAAAAAAAAAAAAGCCTTGGTTAAGTCCAGCTGGTTCATATCCTGCCTACAACAAGGACGCAGCGTTCAAAAGGTATCCGCATCAAATTACCTGAGCCCCTAATTACTTGCACCTTGTTTTTGTGGAAAATTGTGTTAAATATGTTTTGTCTTGCCAAAAATAACTTAAAAAGCACTGGATGGATTTTCCAATACTAACTCTTTCTGCCTCTTCAGACACCATACCAGAAACCTCTCCAATAACTTGACTTATTCCTTCTTCCCTCCTCTTTTCCACTCACATGGCCCTGTGGTTGTTACCTCCTCTATAAAACCTGAAATCTGCTTAGAATTTTGAGTCTGACTCTGTTCTGGATAATTCCGTCAGTGTTCTTCCATTTCCTCTCCTCTAGTTTGACGTCCTGATGCCCTTCATCACAGTTTCCTCAAAGGATATGCTTTTCTGCCTGCTTGGCCTGCTGATAACTTACTCCTGCTGATGACAGTATCTGTACTTCTTGGCTGACACACTGCCCAGGCCAACTTTGCCGTGCCTGTCAGTTTGCAACTTTCCTTCTTGCTGGAAGTTTGCTCGCAGGCAGCCTGTCCAGAAAAAAGATTTAATACGTAACCATATAACTATCACGTAACTGCTTTCATGTTTTTTTGTAACGTTTTGCAGTCAATTTTCAACTGTACAGTCGTAAAAACCCTCTATTGATATTTCCCCTCTCTGACCACCCTAACTAGATCTTCAGATATGCCTCACAAGCGATTTTCTTACATTACTAATTGGCTTGAGGATCGAATAATTAAACTTGACCCAGATGTCTTTACCTTCGAGCAGTTCCTCTCAAAATAGAGTTTGTCTAAGTTCGTGGTTAACCGTCTTTAAGATTTTGGTAATATAGAAAATTTTAGTGTTAAAGATGATGAAGATTAAGAAGAAGAAGGACAAGGAGGAGAAGACTGGAGAGAGAGAGAGAGAGAGAGAGAGAGAGAGAGAGGACTGCTGACTCACATTGCCCCTCACAGACCCGACCAAAAGGATGGACGTGGGTTGAATTGCAGAGCTGCTTCGTAGGGGTCTGGGGCTAGGCAGGGGAAGTTCAAGAAATATAACTACTTCAAAGGATAGTTAGGGTAGTTGATCAGCCTACACCCCTAGTGGCACTAAATTACGTCCTAATAATCCTACACTATTATTTATTTATTTATTTATTAATATATTTATTTATTTTGGAACGATGGAAAATCACTGTTTGACATTCCTGAACTCCGTAAAGGTATTTTCTGGGACTTGATTCTCTCTCTCTCTCTCTCTCTCTCTCTCTCTCTCTCTCTCTCTCTCTCTCTCCACGCAAATGTTCTGTGTTTATATACCTGAAGACGGTCATTGTTGGGCTGAAGCAGTTTGACGCTCACAAGAAGCAGAAGAGCATCATTATTAGTGTTATTATTATTATTATTATTATTATTATT
This sequence comes from Coenobita brevimanus, assembly GCF_032717465.1. Classification (NCBI taxonomy): domain Eukaryota; kingdom Metazoa; phylum Arthropoda; class Malacostraca; order Decapoda; family Coenobitidae; genus Coenobita; species Coenobita brevimanus. The sequence goes on along the minus strand of NW_027643786.1, from coordinate 190,227 downwards.
ATTATTATATTTTATGTTTCCGACTCCCATGGTTCTTTTTCTAAGTCCCTGCAATCCATGTACGTGTTATATACATGCCTTCTCATGTCACCACGTAGGCACCAATACCCACTGTCTGTTGATCAAGCACAAATACCATCTCATTCAGAAGTGGTGTGATGAGAACTGGTGTGGTGAGACTTGTGTGAGTGAGGTGCATGAGGGGGAGAGGGAATGGGAGGCCAAGGATAAGACAGAGGGATGGAGAGGAGAGGTATATTAAAGAGGGGTGTGTGAGCTGAGAGCAGGGCAGTGAAATGGCGGGGACCAGGGCGACATGAAGGCGATTCATTTGTGGCCACCCCTTACGGGATTTAGGCGTCTGGCAATAGATAGATAGATAGATAGATAGGTAGAATAGGACAAGGAAGAGACGAGGGAGAAGAGATAAAAAAAAAAGGTAACATACGCGAGAAATTCCTTAACATTTCCCAAAGTCTACCTGTAATATATAAACACATTCCATATTATCTTTTATCAGTAACGTACCTGAATAAACCACAGAACTAACAGGCTAGAGGGCCCGATCGAGTCAACTCTCCCCGCACCATAGAAGACGAATAAAATAAGTGCTTGAAATAAAATGGTATGGTGGTTATTCTCTCGTCTTTGTATAGATTGTGGGCTGCAAAATAATTCTAAATGCGTTATTTGAAAAACTGAGGAAGCTGACTTGAGAAATAAGGCGTAGAGGCGTGCATAGTTAAGTAATAAGGTCTTAGGGTCGTGGCAACAAGCTTTATTAGGTAAGGCACGAACACCTACAACACGAAGAAACAGCAGAGAGAGAGAGAGAGAGAAATTACCCTAAGAAATGTCAAAGTAAACAGGAGAGTCGAAAGAGAGGAAGAATGATATCAGCTAGTAGTTCAAGAAAGAAAGAAGGAAGGAGAGAGAGAGAGAGAGAGAGAGAGAGAGAGAGAGAGAGAGAGAGTTTACAAAGAGCGTGACAGTGGTGATGGAAGCGTGATTGAGAGAGGGAGACCCTATAGGGACATATTCTCTCTCTCTCTCTCTCTCTCTCTCTCTCTCTCTCTCTCATATCTTTGTGTTAGCTTCTTTTCCTGTTCTTTTCGCCTGTTGCCTTTCTCGCTGAGGGCACACACACACACACACACACACACACACACACACACACACACACACACACACACACACACACACACACACACACACACACACACACACAGGCCATCATGACTTCACTTGCTACCTTCAGAAGAATTTGTTCACCTGAAGGAACACATTTCTAACTAGCGGGGTTAAAAGGCCACATTTTCGTTCCTTATGGAGGCATCGTAGCAATTCTTCCTTAGCGATTTACTTTGGATACAACTGACTAATATAATTTTGTGAGTGAATTATGAAGAGTATGTGAAATTAAAATGACATGATAACACCGAAGTGGGAAGCAAGGTGTAATATGCAAAGTAAATCGCTTAGGAAGAGGTGTTAGGGTGCTTCCTTAACCAACGATGGCTCTGAGACTTCATTCATCCTTTCACTAAAACAAATCTTTCTTAAGTTAAAGTGAGTCGTCTAGAGGAAACAAGAATACAAAGAAAATACGACACTGGATAGATTTTTTTTCCCTCGTCGAGTTTTGCGTTAAAAAGAAAGTTTCCTGCTTGAGAACAACACTTATTTTTGCGGTGGGGAAGGACTTCTAAACAAACCTCTATACTGCTTTTACTTTCACCTGGCCCAGATTTTCGTCCTTTTGCAGCTTACTTCACGTAGGTCATTGGCAGAGAAAGACTGTACCACGGCTCTATATCCTTTCCATAACATTTCTTCGTGACATGTATAATATTCTAGTGCTAATGTATTCTTGCTACTCAAAAAAGAAAAAAAAAACAGCATAGCCGTGAAGCGGTTCCAGCAGGTATGGAGTGGTGCCAGCAGGTTACCACACGCTTACCCTCCACTGCTGTTTGGCGCATTGTTTCGTGGCATGCAGGCTAATTCCATCAAACTCTCACAACTTTTCCGTGATGAGAGTAGAGTGTGTTTGTCTTCTCTGCCTCGCTGCCGGAGAGGAACCCCTTCATGTGGTGGCATCGATACAACCAGGCGACTCCACTGCCTGATTATAGAAATGTCCCACAACTTCTTCCCTGTCCCACAAAAGGAAGATGAAGGACTGCAGAAGGATGATATAAGTCTACAGTCCACTGGGTTTACATTTGAGATGAGCCTGGAGGAGTCACAACAACAACAATATCCCCTCATTTGCATTCGCTCTGTCTTGGCATGTAGGGAAGAAGGAAACAAGAAATAATGCACTCGGACTGATGATGCCAAAAAGAAGTCGGTATACTGAAAGGGTTAATGGAGGTAGTGTCCAAAGTTGCAAACCCTTCACGGATAGATTTCCACGAGAGAGAGAGAGAGAGATAGATAGATAGATAGATAGAGAGAGAGAGAGAGAGAGAGAGAGGGGGGGGGGATAGACCCAAAAGTTCCCTCTAAGTGCTCCGACCTTAACAGTGGTTGTATAGGTTAGATCTCTAATTACAGAAGTTTGAGAACGAGAGAGAGAGAGAGAGAGAGAAAGAGAGAGAGAGAGAGAGAGAGAGAGAGAGAGTCAGTTAACTTCTTCCTTTTAACCCTCGCATGATCGGGACATCTCCATAATTTTAATACTGATACTGTCAGATTTTATTCAGACGAGAGTGAACCATAGAAGTCTGGAAGACTCAATCATGTCACCATCAAAACTGACTATCGGGACAACATTAATATCTTTTTCTTAACGCCAGACGATTCTATCCAACAGAAGATGAGTCACAAGAGCCTAAGAGTGCTTGCGTAAGTTTAAGGAAGGTGACTGCTTGCGTAAGTTTAAGGAAAGTGCCTGCTTGCGTAAGTTTAAGGAAAGTGATTGCTTGCGTAAGTTTAAGGAAAGTGACTGTTTGCGTAAGTTTAAGGAAAGTGACTGCTTGCGTAAGTTTAAGGAAAGTGACTGCTTGCGTAAGTTTAAGGAAAGTGACTGCTTGCGTAAGTTTAAGGAAAGTGACTGCTTGCGTAAGTTTAAGGATAGTTGTCTTATCATCTCTGTTACATTTTTCTTACTTTCTCTCCATATACCTTTCAAATCTTCTGGCCAAGGTGATCTTCTGTCTGTTACCTTTGCAATTTCCTTACAGTGGAAAATACATCATCCAAATTAGCAACGTTCTCTGAGTTCTTGCTGTCACATCACACGCATTTTGTGTGTGTGTGTGTGTGTGTGTGTGTGTGTGTGTGTGGAAAATACATCTCGAGATCAGCAACATTCTCTGAGTATTTTCTGTTACTTCACACGCATTTTAAGTGTGTGTGTGTGTGTGTGTGTGTGTGTGTGTGTGTGTGTGTGTGTGTGTTGTATTGGGCAAGCGGTAATTTCGTTAGCAGAGTCAGCACAGGGCTCAACTGGGTTGGGGTGGTGCAGAGGACGTGGCTAGCTGAGAGAGAGAGAGAGAGAGAGAGAGAGAGAGAGAGAGAGATAAATATATCCTGCATAAATCATCAGCCTCGTAATGGCCTCTTTTACCCACCTGTGTATGGAGTGAGGTGGGGTCCGGAGCACAAGGAGAGAGAAAGCACAATAGAGGGAAATTATTAGGAGGATTGCGTTGATCAATAGCCCTTATACTCATCTGCTTATTATTCAACCCACTAAAATCCTGGTTGCATATCGCGGACCTGGACTTCTGGACTTTTTTCACCTGTACCTATCATTACCTGTCTGATCCAGGTAATCTGTGGACTCTCAAGTTAGGAATAGACGGCAAACCCATGTCACAGGCTCCTCCGTACTAATTCATCCAGCCGACACGATCCCCTGTCAGTTCCCTGTCTTCTTTAGTTTCCAAACCTCATTTCTTATGTATATCCTTTTGTTTCTTCCCCATTTTCTTTCACCTTTTTCTTAATCTCACCTCCACCCACTTTGAGACTCACTCACATGTGCCCATTTCAAAAACATATCTACATCTGTATCTATATCTATCTATATATATCTGTCAGTCTATCTATCTGTCTATCTATCTATCTATAATGTGTGTGGGGGGGGCTTAAAAAAACGATAATTTCCACAGTAAGTTGTTGTGGACGTTTTTACTAACCAACCATAAAGTGAAAATTCCTCGCCAACGCTAACCTGACCTGACCAGATTTCGCATTTTGGTTTAGTTAGCGAAAATTTCCGCGGCACGTTGCAACCTATTTTGGTCTTTTAACCCAAAATACATAAATAAATAATAATGTACGTGTAGCCTGCGTAGGTACAGATGCGGGCAGGAATATCGCCTCACATTTTGGTCGAAGAATGACGGAAGTCTTACACAATGTTCTGAAAAGTTTGCTGGGATTCGAGGATGACATCAGTTAGTTTCAAAAGGTATTGTTCACTGTCTTACTCATTATCCGAAGGCAGTGGACCGACACTACAGTCCGCAACAGTAAATACATACATACATACACACATACATACGTACACTTACATATACATACATGCACATATACATACATACATGATCTTGAATTTAGCTTTCTGTTATCGTACTGTTTTTTGTTTTTTCTTGGAGGGAACAATCTTGCGGGTGTCTGGCCTTTGGTTCCTTCTTCCTTGCATAGAAAAACATACATACACATATATACATACATACGTGCATACTTACATACATTTATACATACATATATATGTATATAGTGGTGTACCGGTACCCTCAGTGAACTCCCATTTCCGTCCCCTCTCCACTATCTCTTCACAGTGTCTCTCTCTCTCTCTTTCTCTCTCAGGATAATTTTCACGTAATATCTCCAAATAATGGTTAGGTTGAGTGGCAGTCGTTGTTGGAACAGACATGGAGTATAAAGACAACGAAAACTTAATACTGAGTGACTGGATGTGTAGCTAATCTTATTGCACTAGGTGTGTGGTGCATCGTTTCCAAATAGAGTGATGATGATGATGATGATGATGATGATGATGAGTGGCAACTTGGTGATGGAGTGAGAGGAAGAGGCAGCTAACGGGAACAGGCGGGGATGTTGATGATGATGATGATGATGGTTATGGTGATGATGATGATGATGATGGTGGTGGGATAGCTCTTGAAATTTGAGATCTGTGGTGATGGATGTTGTGTAGTGAAGAATATTAGAGAAATAAAAGGCCTAAGCTGTTTCCAGTGTTTCCCCTCCAACCCACTTTTTACATGTCATTCGACCAGACACACTCACTCCCACATACACTTTCACCGCCCTAGTCATATTCGTGCTCTCTCTCTCTCCCTCTCTCTCTCTCTCTCTCTCTCTCTCTCACACACACACACACACACACACACACACACACACACACACACACACACACACACACTTTCATCAATATTCCTACTTAGTCCAGCTCTTTCACGGATCATCCACATTTCACACTTCATCAGCTCAACACCTTCCAGATATTACTCTTGTCACTGCCAGACGATTTTTTTTCAGCTTGGGAAAATCTCTTAGCAGTGGAAGGGTTAGTGAGAGTTATAGCTGCGCTCTTTAGTTTGAACAGTCTTATAAGCTGAGGAAAATAACTCGAAAGTAAGAAGGAAATAAGGAAGATGTACTGAAGGGAATAATCAGTGGTCTTTTTTTCACCACGTTCATTCGCCAGTCTCTTATAACAGTGTTTCCATCAGGCTTCCCTCTCTCACTCCTGTCTCCTTTCGTTTCGTGGCCATTTTGTCATTTCCACTCACTCATGTTTACCATCTTTCAGCCAAGCATTTCTACACCTCCTTCTCAGTCATTTATTTTTATTGAACAAGTACAGATTGAGAATTCATTGTAATAGAATATGAGAACTTTATCATACAGGATCGTATCTGTCTGTCTGTCTGTCTGTCTGTCTACCTATATATCTATCTATGTTTGTCTGCCTGTCTATCTATCTATGTCTTCCTTTTTATCAGTCTATCTATCTATCTGTAGCTGCCTGTCTATCAGTCTGTTAATATATGAGAGAGAGAGAGGGAGAGAGCAGTGAATGAATAAGACCATCAACCGGTATAGGTGTGAATTAAGACCCCCGGTTAAGGTGAATACAGCAATAATGAACACTACTGAATCAATTTACTGCCATAATTTCAGGACCCAGTATTTATATTATTATTGCCATCTCCAGACGATTTTATTCAGCTAAGGATTATGCATTTTTGAACTAGAGGGGTTAGATACAACCTTCATTAACCCCTTCACTACCAGAGGTCAGTCTTAAGTTGAATTTATTATTATTATTATTAAGGTTAATGTTTCTTTAAGCACAGTGTATTTCCTGTATAATTATCCATCTTTATCCTGTGTTAATTTGTACATGAGGCATACACGTAAATAAGAGAATACTGGAGAATATTTTTGATATTTCATCCGCTTTCAAAAATTTACAGAGTAATATAATTTTTTTTTGGGCCAATAAGCATATTTTCAGTGACTGGAGATTTCTTAACACCTACTCCTTAGCGATTAATTCTGCACATTACCTTAATATGCTCTGGTGTTTCTGATGCAAAGTGTGGTGACATTAACAAGATATATATAACATGCAAAGAAGTGTTGAAGTGAAATGTGCTAAATATATCACGAAGGAAGATGAGTTATAAAGCCTCCTATACCTACATAACATAGAAGGGAATCTCAAGGTCTAGTATGCTAAATAAATCACTATAGTCGATTTGTTTTCACCTGATAAAGATCCCTAGCCTCCTTCAGCACATTTGATGGCCATGTGTAGTCAGCCTAGTGAGTGGATGAGACGGGTAAGCAAGGTGACTTATTCCTACTTCAAAACAAAAGCTCACTAAATTTCATGCGACCATAACTAAGTATTCAAGTTGTGAGTATAGCCCAGTTCCGCCAGATGAAAATAATCGTAGTAAGAGATGCCATGAAGCCTCCTGTGTCACTCAGAATAGAGTCCACTGTACGAGGCCTTTGTACCCAGGTGCCCTGAGGTGCTGTGGTGGTGGTGAGGGTGTTGATGGCAGGTGTGCAGGATTTCCGGACCTGACAGTACAAGTAGGTCGTCTGGCAGGCGTGGCCAAGTGGTGGGGTTGAGTTGGTGGACGTTATTATTAGTAGTCAAATTTCCCTCATCCCTGTGGGAAGTTTTGTTTTTGTCAACATCCTTATTATTATTATTATTACTTTCTTTTTAAAAAGTAAATGGCCATTACTCGGAGCTTATTTAGCCTAGAGCCTTCAAACTTTGTCAGCTGAATCCCCCAGCTGGCTGCTTCATCTGGCGGAATTGTACGGAAATTACTTATTATCCGGAACATAGTAAAACCAGATTGTTGACTCTATCTCTGAAACCACTTAAGTAAGAAAGCTGAAATTTTTATAGCATTTGTCCCTTGCCGAGGACCATATCTGAAAGGAGTATGATCTTAATTGGATGAATATCCTCCGAGATTGCCTAGAGTTAAGTGTTAGAATTCCCCCGGATATTCCTGATGTCACCTAATTTTCCATGAAAGATTAAAGCTTAAGCCACCAAACATGGTGGACTTATGACCTAAGGTGACATGTGCAAGATCAGTGACCTTCACCTCCAGTTCCCTTTTTAGCTGGACGTCTAGTAGGCAATGGCCGTGGGAAGTTTTTCATTACGGTATCAAAAGTGCCTTTCGACAATTTTACGGTGATCTAGTTATTATTGTTATTATTATTATTATTATTATTATTGTTATTGTTATTATTTTTTATTATTATTATATTAGACGTCGTCTTCATCCCTGCTGTACACTCACTTGTCCTAACCTGCTCACACCTAGAGCCGATATCGGGACCTGGACTGTATATTCGACGGTTGCATGTCAGGCTGGGGGAGATGGAACAGTAAAACATGATTTTCTACATAATAAGCCTCGTGCAATCAACAGGGAAAATCTGAGTCTTTTTTTTTTTTTGTATGTGGAGAGGATGGAGAATGAAAGACAGGCTAGAGAAGTGTAAGTGAAGAGTTAGAGGGGTAGGGGGAGAGGGAGAGCATGGATGAGATGGGATGGAATGAAGGGATATATGAGATAGTCGGTGTGGGCTGGAAGGAGGGCAGCCAAATGACAGAGGACAGGGCTACATGGAGGTGATTAAGTTTGCCTGTAACAACCTCTTACAGAATTAAGGCGTCTGACTAAAGAAAGACATAGGGAGGTAAATAGACTGACAGATAGATAGATAAAGTAGATAGATAGATAGGTAGGTAGGTAGATAGAAAAGTAGATAGATAGGTAGATGGATGAAGTAGATAGATAGATAAAGACAGATAGATTTTTCTTATCACCACCATATAGTCTTAATCATCTCGTGGAATAATCACGATCACCAGTGTATGATAATCCTAGCTCAGTGTATTACAACTTCCTCTTCATCATCCGGGGTTTCCACCATAAAGGAAAAGCCTGTTTAATCATTTCCTTAAAGTCTAAGTTAAAGTCATACTCACTGATGGGCCTCGCGGTGATGTTAGCCTCTTCACTATCCTCATTTTACTCTAACTTGGCCTAAAATTACCATCTCTCCATCTTGAATGCTGAGTTGTGACAATCGATTAGGACTGGAATATGATGCTAGTTACGATAAAGTGCTATGCTGAGCTACGTGTTAGAAGCTGCATAAAGACGAAAATCTGGGCCAGGTTAAGAGCTATAGTCAGCTTACTCACGGTGATTGTATCTTTAGGGCTGGTGGGCTGGTGGCGTTTCCTTGGTGTGCGTGTCAGCCTTCTTACATTGCACTCGTGGATGTTTGGTAATCTGTTATGCTATGTGAGACTCGCCAGGAGCAGAGGATGGAGAATTAGAAGCTGACTAGAAGAGTGTATGTGAGTTAGGTTGAGGGAGGGGACAAGGAGATCAAGGGTGAGATGGAGTGGAGAGATAAATGAGGGAAGAGGGATGAGATGGAGGGATAGAGTGGAGAAATAACTAAGGGAAGGGGGCGTGACTTAGAGGGGGGACAACTACATGACAAAGGACAGCGCGACGTGGTGGTGATTTGTCTGTGACCTCCCTTTAAGGTCTTCCACATACTTTGACTTTGCAAACGCCAGATCTATCAACGCCGACTCTGCCAACGCTGACTCTGCCAACGCCGACTCATCGCTGACCTACAGACGCTGTCTCAATCAATGTCAACTGTGCCAACGCCGTATCAGTACAGGGTCCATCAGCATCGCCTCTGCTGCCCTCTTCCGTAGTGCCATACAGCCATTATCTGGTTTGGTGCTACTTCGTTATTATTCCTTCCGTCCTTCCTCACCCTTCCTGCTTGGTTACGACGGGGAATCGATCGTAAATATATTCAACAAACCCAGCCCTGGTTAGTACAAAGTTAGTATGAGGTGGTGGCATGGAAGAACTAGTCCAAATGGTCTTGAAGGAGATCTGAGCCTGCATACAAGTACCTCACAGAACCGGCTCAGGTAGTTACTGTGAGGGGAACACTTTTAGTCTGATCCCTAACAATGAACCTGCCTAGTATGGTAGCACCTGACTAGTATAGCTTCATTGATCATTGGGATGCTCAAGCTTCTCCACCACGTCAAGGCAGTGTTCCTTTGGAGAAGACCCCCCCCCCCCTCCTTCCAAAACACAAACAGTCCAAAAAAATCCAAAGATAATTCCAAAATTTTGTAAGAATGAAAGATCTTGAAAAAGAGTCAATTATAAGTCCGGCAAATAACCATTGCTGTCTCTCTTGTGTGCATTCCAGCTCTCCTGATCAATTCTCTCATTCTGAGCCCCAGTACCAGATCTTTTTCTTATCACACTTTCCCAGTCCAACCTTCTGCTTGGTCCAGTCGCCCTTCTTGGGGTTCATCATCCACTCAATCTCCTCCCCGGCCTTCTTCACCGCATCGTCTGTCACGCCCCAGATCATAAAAGGCCGATCCGTTTCCCATGGCACGGTGATCTTGACCCCATACACCCTCTGGAGCGCCTGAATCCTGTGACCACCTTTGCCTATTATGCGGCCTCGGAGGTCCTCTGCTACATCCACCATCCTCACTGTCCTATATTTTATTTTCTCAGGGGCGATTCGTGTCTCCTCCATTTGGACTGCAAGCTCTTCCATCCTGGAGGCCTTTGTCCTTTACGAGAGTGAGAAAATAAGTGCGAGAGAAGTATGCCAAATGACTGTGTTGATCCGTGCACTTATATGCAGGGGTGTTCTAGGCGAAGATTTTGTTTTACAGCTCAAGAACTGGTACTTTGCTATACAAAGCAAGTGAACAGCAAAGTAACTCCTTCTAAAACTTGGTACAAGAGAACAAGGTTTGCGTGTGGTGCCGCTTTTCTTAAGTTGCCAGTTTAGAGGCATCTTGGAATAGGCTCGCAACTAATTACAGCCAGGCTGATCTTTTGGTTTCCTGAAGTATGGGAATAATACTGAGTGAAAAACAAAAATATGAGTCCGAAAATTCCTGATAATTTAAACTCGACGAAGTTTTGGTTGTTATAAAATATGTGATAGGCTAAAAAAATTTGTTAGGCTAAAATGAAGTGGATGAGTTAGTGGGCGAAAAGGGGGAGAAAGTTTGGATTCCCCCTCTTACTAAATGCTGGTTGCGCCCTAAAAGTAATAATTCAGCGTACTTAAAAAATAAATATATATATTGAAGATGATGGAGAAAAATTAAAAAGACCGTGAAAATAGTGAAGCAGTGAGAAGATAGTGAAGTGACATGTCAAACACGATAGTTACTGAGGAAAATAGTGAAGATATCGATAGTGAAGAAAATAATGAAGACAATATTACACTTTCGTCTTAGGTCCGTACTATAAAAACTAAACGCCAGTACTGACGAACGTGAGCGTCTGACGTTCCCGTGTTTCGTACCATAAATAAATTCGCTGTTCACGCCAGGCGTTCGTCACTTGGTTATGGCGTAAAATAGTATTGGAATGTCACAGGAGAATAAACGCCACAAGACTCCCCCCCCCTTTCGTGTAACAAATTTAAATATTCATAAATATGATAACCGGTTTATCCATTTATAAAAACTGAATAATCCGGGAATCAAATTTTCCCTAGCAGGCTAAAATATATGAGAAATACAAGGCTATTCATAAGGTTTTACAAGACTAAACGCTTCCGTAACGAATACGAGCAACCAAAAACTATGGTGGCGACGTGGCGCGTAATATTCAGTTAGGATACTAAATTATGCTTTCTGGTTTATTTCAGACTACCTGTGTACTTTCTGAATAGATTTTTAAGACGGCAACTGTTTGAAAGTTTGTGTGTTAGCCAGCTCAGTGCTGTAGTTAGCACATTTGAGGGCAAGCCAGTAAGCTTCTGCCTCTAACCCAACAACATCATTGTGTGACAGTTCTTGCCTATGAAAAATAATGAATAAATGACGTGTCAGAAGTGCATATACAATATATTACATGGCAGAAATTACACATATCAGAGTTTGGTCAGCTTTGTTAAATGGTTAGGTTTGTATTTTTCACCTGTTTTAGTGCTGTCTTACAGTTAGGTTTCAGAAATTGATAAAACAGACACAAATTTTTCATCAGCACCGACAAGTATGTGCAATCACCTAAGTTCTTTCTTGAACAATGTGATATGTTTTTGCACCTAAATTAATTGATAAGCTGATGTAGTTAAGCTAGTTGGGTAAGGTTACCAGATACCTTTATGAATGAATAGGTTGGTTAGGATGTTGGCTGAAACATTGCCTGTTGCAATCAAGCACTCAGATTTGGGCATGGGTGTGTTGGCTTTAAAGCAAAACTTGTTAGTAAATGCTGATTTTTTCATGCGAATTAAAAAAAAAAAAAAAAAAGCATCTTTCTATCCCAAGAGCTTTTCTTACAAGTAGCTACAGACCTGAGGAAATGCCATGTTCCATGGATATATAATATGAAAACTAGTTAATTGGATAGAAATGACAGTTATTGTAATGAAGGAGTGGATAGATGTAGGAAAGTCATGGAATATTGGTTAGGGTGGAAGGGTTATACAAAAGCATGAAAGGTGCAGTTAAGTAATGACTAACAAACAGGAAGTAATGAGATAAATATTTAGTGAAGGAGACAAACATCAAGCATAGACCAGAGTAGGAGAAAGCTAGGAATACAGAACAGTAAATAGTCTGAAAATATATAAAACAGAACTGGATGAAAGTGCTAAAGAAATGGAATGATTTCTGGGAAACAAAAAGGAAAGTTTGTCTAGCAGACTGGGACAGAAATAATTAGCTACTGTATATACCATGTAACTTAGGAAATCATTGCATACTGCTTGAAGGGAAAGGTAATGATAAAGAATGTGAATCTCAGAGTAGTATAATTACTGAGCTAAACTGGAAATTTACTAGTAATACCTCAAACAGGGAATGTGACAATAACGTTGGGAAAAACTATAGCTAGATACCTGTATATAGAAACTGAAAGAACAACTGTTACTGTACACACATCTTATAACCTATATTTTCCAAAATGGTCTGCTGGTCATAGCTGGATGACAGGTGTGGAATGAAGCAGCTGAAAAAGAATGGAGTGTTACTGCATCCCTCTTGTGTTGGTGCTGCAACGAATGTCATCATTCAACCAGCTTTGTAAGGAAGTAAGTTAGTCTCCATGCTAAAAATAATTCTCCAGTAACGCTGTATTTACACTTTGCAATATAAATTTAGGAACACATGATGTACTGCTGCATGAGTAGAAGTGCACATAACCTGGAGAAACTGCTGTATAAATTATTCATGACTGGTGAGCTGGCCGGAAACAACATGGAAATCTATGAAGTATGCAATAATACATTCACTTTGCTCGTGCGAATTCAAATCTGGATAATCTCAGTAATTATTTCCATGCAAATAACTGCAGGAGGAGGATAAATCATAATTCATTCTCAGTCTAGGCTATACAGTACACTGTATTTTGCTTGTAAATCCATCCTCTTTATGCATTCTACCATCGTTTGTTACTAATTCTAGCGCAAATATACTTATTTTCCTACATAAAAATAACAGTTTAGAATGGCTTAGCAAAGTGTCTGGTTTATTAAACAGAAGAAACATTCAAAATTTGCGCGCTTTTAGTGCTCACAGCGCATTCTCTCCCTGTGTAGCAACAGCCATGGCATTCAAACGCCAGAGCTGGGTTTCGCCAAGACTGACGGTCGAGATTTTTTATACTAAGTTTTCTGTTACATGATAGGGATATAACAGGACAGCAGACGACATCAGTCAGGAGTTGGGTGAGCATTTAAAGCCGTATACTGAAATTTGATGTGTTCACTATTGACTTGCCTGAGCCATAGGTACTTGTATATTTGTTTAGTACATGCTGACCCTTGACTGTGTGGTATCTGTAGTCTGTATATGAAACTCTGGACCGTAAATATATACACTGACAGGACATGACGTTGCCGACAATGGCTGGTAATTAAGGCAGGTGTTAGTTTTGCAGGTATATCCCATGCTGGTTTAATTTCCTATGTATGTCATTCATTATGGCTCTTACTCAGAAAGAAGTGGTCAGCTTTTGACGAAGATTGAGTGTTTCTAAAATTTTGTTCTTATTTTCCTTGTGTAAGTTGGCTGAACTGAGCAGCCTAGCCTCAGGTCCCTACGTTTCTAATGGTATAGTAAAGATATAATGCTTAAGAATTTTTTTTTCTTTGCTGCATCTCAGTGACACTTTTCTGCTGATCTTAAATGAAGTAAACGAAAATAAACAAAATTTGAAATGATGAAGATCATTTGTGGATACGTGGCTAAAAGAAAAAAAAAACATGGATTGTAAGAAGTCTGAGCAGTAATATTCCAATGCAATTTAATTTCTGTTCAAGGGTAAGCCTAGTTCCACCTCATTTCCACAAGTTTTAATGAGGAAAATTGATGGTTATGGACTTAAGCTGCTGAAGACCACTTTTTTATCATTAGTTTCTTCGGCTTTTTTTCCATGTTACGTTCATTGGTAAGTGTCGTGGCCAACATTAAGAAAAGCTGCATCACTTGACACCAACGTTTAAATGATCTACCCTACCCTAACCCAACTTAATATACACACAACAGCAGACGGAGCAAGCAGCTGTAGCATCCCCCTCCCCACCTCCTTGTTTAAAAAGTACTGGGCCAAGCATTTACCCCGGAGTTGTCGTAGTGAAGATCCCCTCTAATGCCGCCTGAAAATGAAAAACAACACATTACTTTTTTTTTGAGGCTGAAAAAGTTAGGTTCATTTAACTCTGCTGTGTCAGCTTCCCATTAGAACCCCATATACAATTTAATATACCAGGAGGTGTATGAAAAGTGTTTTTGTCTGTTTGCTTGAAAGAGGATGTAGAATCAGAGATTGACCAGATAAGTGTGAGTGCCGTGGGGGTAGAGAGGATGAAGGGATCAAGAATGGAGGGATGGAGTGGAGAGAGAGATGAGGGAGGGGGGTTTGAGGTAGAGGAAGAGCAGCCAAATGGCCGAGAACAGAGGGAGGTGGAGGCGATTTGTTTGTGGCCACCCCCGTAAGGGGGTGTCTGGCAGTAGACTGATAGATGCGCCACCCCTGAACCTAATGAAGCTATACCACAAGCATGAAGCTCTGCGTTTCTCTTGGTAGGTAGGTAACTTGGTAGTTTTCATGGCCAGTATATACTTTGTGATGTGGTCTAGGAGTATTGAAGAGAAGAATAAATCGGCAAGGAGGAGGTGCAACGAAGCCTCCCTCGCAACCCAGAATTCGACTCTGTTATAGCCCCTTAATACGACTTGCATCTCTTAGGCTCAGTCGCCCATTGTTAATTTTTCGAACTTTGAAATAAATGAAAAATGAAGAATAAACTAGTGTGTGGTAAGGCTGGAAGAAAATGGACTTGATGCCTTTTGTCCGGCACAGAAAACAAACTAGACATTCGCTAATGAGACATTTTTCAGAACTTTGATACCCCCCCCCCAAAAAAAAAAGGTTATAAAATATTTGGGGCTCTAGAGAGAGTTCATACAAAGTTTCATCAAAATCGGTTTACGATGATGATGATGATGATGGTGACTGAAGGGTGTGATGATGATGATGATGATAATAATGACGATGTAAACCTGAAATATACCTGGAATACTTGAATCTGACTATTTGTTTGGGTGCTGAGAGAGAGAGAGAGAGAGAGAGAGAGAGAGAGAGAGAGAGAGAGAGAGAGAGAATGATGACTGATGATAAAGTTGAGAACGATGATAAAACTGAAAAAAGTAATATTCCTTTCAATTTTATCTTCATATCTGAGTGCAGGAAATAAAGACAAAAAAATGGATGACAGGAATGTCAGGTGGGGTTCAGAGGTCATTTATGTAAGTGATGGGGAAGGAGAGGGTGGTGTGGTGGTGGTGGTGGTGCTTTAGCAGTGGTGGTGAGGGTAATGAAAGAGGTAGGAGTAAACAAACAGGGGTCACTCGCGAGATTGTCACTCTGGCGCAGGTTGGTGTGATGTGGTGTGCGTGTAGTGTGATGCAGTGAGGTTGTGGTGTGATACGGTGTGCGTGTGGTGGTGTGGTGTGGTGTGTGGTGGGGGTGTCCTGTGGTGGAATGTGTTGTCGTATTGGTGTATTGT
Source organism: Coenobita brevimanus (assembly GCF_032717465.1). Classification (NCBI taxonomy): domain Eukaryota; kingdom Metazoa; phylum Arthropoda; class Malacostraca; order Decapoda; family Coenobitidae; genus Coenobita; species Coenobita brevimanus. The sequence goes on along the minus strand of NW_027643786.1, from coordinate 174,597 downwards.
GGTGGTGTGATATGATGTAGTGGTGGGGATGAGGGTGTGGTAGTAATAGTTGTTCCCTAGGCAGTTTGGAGTGGTTTGATAGAAGTGTTTTGTTGTGAGATGGTGAGTGTTTGTAGGGATGTGTTGTGGAGGTGGTGTGGTGTGGTGTGGTGAGGTGTTAGGTGTTATAGGTGTGTCTTGTGGTGGAATTGTATGGTGTGGTGGGGGTATCATGTAGTGGTGTGGTGTGGTGTGGTATGGAAGGGGTGTTTTGTGGTGATGTGGTGTGTTGTTGAAGGGGTATGTTGTGATGATGTGGTTTGATGTGGTGGTGGGGTGAAGGTGTTGTGTGATGAAGATTTGTTGGTGTGATGTGTGTTGTGCTAGGGGTGTTTCCTTGTGTTAATGAGGGTGTGGGTAGTACGATGAAGGTCTGGCAAATGTTGTGGCGGCGGTGGTGGTGATGGAGTGAATTAGTAGGTGCTGTGAAGGTAATGAAAGAGGCAGGAGTAAGAGAAGAAAGAATAAAAAAAAAGAAAAACACCAGGAAGATGTGGTGGTGTGGTGTGGCGTGGTGGTGGTGTGGTGTTGTGGTGTTGTGTGGTGTGGTGTGGTGTGGTGGTGTGGTAGGGATGAAGGTTTAATATACAAACAAAGGAGAACGGAGGAAAGCAAAGAACAACAGACTTAAGGATTTGTTCAAATATTTTTTGGTCTTTTTTTTATAACAAAGAAGACTATGGCTATATCATCCATGAGCCGACAATAAGGTTAGGCAAGCAAGAAATCTCCCTCCACCCACCAATACTGTCAGGCGAACTCGGCATGAAAAAATGAGAAAGACCATCATGCATCATAGGAGAAATGTTAAAGGTAAGGATGAATGAGAAGCTTTATTCTGCACTATCTTAATGTTTACGAAGTGTTCATAATAGCTTAACGATATTGCGCTGTTGCTCTACTCTCTGTGTTTTCTGTTACTTAATTGTCAATATGTTTTACTAGGAATTGGATGCTAGATATTACCCAAGCGACTTTAGAATATTATTACTCAATCGCAGTTTATCACATTGCTAAGAATACCTGTTAGGTTTGCGACACTGTTGAAGAGAAAACGCTTTGCTAAATTATGCTAGAAATGTTTGCCAGTATTTTTATAAACATTACCTCGAGTGTAATGTGACAGGTCTGTTGTTGAACACTTATCTACTGCCATTTTATTATATCTGATAATTGTATATACTTGAATCAGAGCTTTTAGTCTGCTCTTTGATAAACAGATTTAGCTTCTTCAAACGGTCCTGTCTCTCTCTCCCGCTCCTTATACTCTCTCTCTCTCTCTCTCTAGTTTTTGTTTAAGTACGTAATATATACATTTAGCATAAAAAATGGAAATATAAGTTAAATCTGTCATGTAGCAGGTTATGTATTTATCTCCCAAATTACATACATCTTTGTTTTTATTCCAGGTATGTGGCTGAAGGAGACTTTAAAAGAAAGGTAATTAAAGGGCAAGATATTTTTTTTAACTCTTTCAACACGATGGCGTTCATTTGTTCTTCACTCTTGTTACCTTATGTTTTTGTTTATCAATTCCATCATTACGGTGACATAGCTTCTCCTTTATAGTCTTGCTTCCTTCAGACGATTTTCTTCAACTTAAGAGAGATCTGTGTTTTTATGAGGTTGATGAAGGCTGTATCAAACCCATCGAGTTCTAAATATGTATCGAAAATTAAATAGACTACTCAGGAAATAGCACAGAAAAACACAAAATATAACCTTAATGGAGCGAATAAAAGCTTGTTGCTGTATAAGAAATAGGAATTATAGAAAGTTTTAATTAGTTGGTTGGATTATAGGGAACTGACTGTGAGGATTTGTTGTTGTGTTGTGATATTGCCTTATGGTGATGATATGGTGTTGATGATGTGGTTTTGGCGTGATGGAGGTGTAGTGTGGTGTGGTGTGGTGTGATGTGGTGTGGTGTGGTGTAATGTGTCGTGTCGTGGTGGTGTGGTGTGTTGTGAGGATAAGGTGTGGTGATGGTGTGGTGAAAGTGTGGTGTGGTGTGATGTGGTGTTGATGGTGTGATGTGGTGTGGTGTTGATGTCTCTAAAGCTATTACTAGTGGTGTTCCTCAGGGCTTTTTCATCACATACAGCACTCTTAAACAGTACAGCCCCCCCACCTCTCTCTCTCTCTCTCTCTCTCTCTTATCAATCTATCTGTGTGTGTGTGTGTGTGTGTGTGTGTGTTTGTGTTTAGCTAATTAATCACACACACACACACACACACACACACACACACACACACACACACACACACACACACACACACACACACACACACACACACTCCTTCACCCTCACACACACTCTACACCCTCACACACCCTCCTACACCCCCAGCACACACACGAAACAGGGTGATGACATGCAATAATTACATCACCAGTATTCTTGCTTAATTCAGACCTTGTTATCACCTCCAGGATGCGTTATCTCTTGTATTTCTTATTATCTCCAGACGATTTTCCTCAGCCTTGGGGAGACCTTTAGTTGTGAAGAAAATTATTGGAAGTTCTTATCTACTTCCTTCAGTTCGACATTAATGACTATGAGAGTAGCAAGATGGTCAACGTCGTATTATTATTATTATTATTATTATTATTGTTATCATTGTTATTATTATTATTATTGTTATTATTATTATTATTATTATTATTATTATTATTATTATTGTTATCATTATTATTATTATTATTATTGGCTGTGGTGGTAGTATTAATACAGTAGTAGTAGAAGTAGTAGTAGCAGTAGTTGTAGTAGCAGTAGTAGTAGTAGTAGTAGTAGTAGTAGTAGCAGTAGCAGTTGTAGTAGTAACCCACAAACGATGGAGACAACTCTGATATTGTCCGCCAGCTCAGGCCAGACGGTTTTATTCAGCTGAGAGCGAGTCATGGCGGCCTGAGAGTGTTAATACTTGCCGTCACATTCACCGCAACTCAGGTGTATTGACCGTCAAGGTGGAATTAATCAGTGGCCAGGTAAACTTCAGGTCGTCTTAATTAACGCAGCCAGGCTTAATATCCAACCGAGAGAAGGTTTTTTGAAGATTTTTTTGGGGGGATGGTATAATAAGCTTTTTTCTTTCATTTTTTTTTTTGCGATGTAGTGTAATAAGCTTGGAGGCCAGAAGTCTAAAATTCGCCTCAATGAAAACATGACTTTGGCTTTTTTTTTTCTTTTTTTTTAACAGAATCGTTGACGTGTGTTAGAAACAGAACACACAGATCTCTGGACTGGCTACACACCCCGTCAGTGCTGTGATGTATGTACCTATGTTTATACTTGCCATCTCCAGATCGCTGGCGTCCAAGATACTCCTTTCGCTGGATAGGGAAGCTGAGGGAATTCGTCTAAGAAGGCAGCAAATTTCCGTTGTGTATGCCACTTTTTTTTTTGTATTGTTTTAACTAGGATGATAATAAAATGAGTTATTTAAGAGGAGCCTGTGGAGTCACATGGAGAGACAGGCTGACGAATGAGGATATAAAGGAGCGTTGTGGTGTGGATGTGGATGTGATAGGAAGCGTTATGAGGAACACACTGAGGTGGTTTGGCCATGTGGAGAGGGTGGAGGGTGAAAGACTGACGAAGAGAGTGTATGTGAGTGAGGTGGAGGGGAGAAGAGGGAGGGGGAGGCCGAGGATGAGATGGAGGGATGGGGTGGAGAGGTATATGAGAGAGGGGGGTGTGAGTTGGGAGCAGGGCAGTGAAATGGCGGGGGACAGGGCGACATGGAGGCGATTTGTTTGTGGCCACCCCAAACGGGATTGAGGCGTCTGGCAATAGATAGATAGATAATTCTTCCATTTTTTCTTATCATATTTTTTTACTTAACCTCTCCTAACCTAACCTATTAACCTGACAAACTAACCTAACCTGATACTAACACAAGACGCCTGACCCAACCTAGACTTTCCTGGATAAGAATAAGTGAGAAAATGGTACACGAAACAGTAATCAACAACGGGACAGCGGAGCCACGGGATTATAGATGTGCCACCACGGGAAGGCGTCCCTGTTAGAGTGATGTGGTTAATGTTTTCGGTATCATGACGTTCTATAGTTTATTCACCTCACCTGGGAAATTTTCGTCCATTTGCAGCCTATGTCACGTAGCTCAGTGGCAAAGAAAAAAAAGAGAAAGAGAAAAGAAAAAGAAGAATAAAGACAATACAGAGGCTCTACACCCTTTCCATAGCACTTCTTCGTGACAAGCATCATACGTTGGTGTTAATCTCTTGTTGCATCTCAACATTTAAAATGGTTAGGTGGCAATTCTACGTCAAGTGAAAATGAACAGAGTAAAGAAGAGGAGGTCATTGGCAGTAAAGGGTTAATGAAGACATGACCTAGGATGATGATTTTTATTCCCAAAATTAAGAAATGAGAGGAGATGAGTGGAAATGAAGGGAGGAGGAGAAATGATGGGAAGTGAAGGAGAAAGAAATGGAGAGCGAGTTATGAAAGAGAATGAGAAGTGACAGGAGGAGAAGAAATGGGAGGAGATGAGGAGTGGAAATGAAAGGAGGAGGAGAAATGATAGGAAGTGAAGGAGAAATGAAGGGAAGAGGAGGAGGAATGAAAGGAGAAGGAGATATGAAAGAAAGAAAAAATGAGGAATGATAGGAAGGGAGGAAGTGGAGATGAGGAGTAGAAATGAAAGGAAGAGATGAGAAGTGACAGGAAGAGGAAGATGAGTGAAAGAGAGAGGAGAAATGAAAGGAAGAGAAGGAGAAATGAATGGAAGGGAAGGAGAAATGAAAGTAAGAGAAAGGAATGAAAGGAAGAGAATGATAAACGAAAGGAAGAATAAGAGAAGTGAAAGGGAAAGAAAGAAAAATGGAGAGAGAGAGAGAGAGAGAGAGAGAGAGAGAGAGAGAGAGAGAGAGAGAGAGAGAGAGAGAGAAATGAGAGCAAAGTGATGATGATGAAGACGGGGAAGAGAAGAGAAGGAAAGAGAGTGAGGGGAAATGGAGAAATGAAGGAAGAGTAGAGTGAGGAGGGTGGAGAGAATAAGAGATGAAATGTGGGAACAGAAGAGGGAAGGAGAGAAGTGAGTGAGAAATGAAAGCTGACCAACTGAGAAAGAAGGAAAGGAGAAAAGAAGATGAAGGAAGAAGGAAGGAGAGAAATATAAGAAGAGTGAGGAGGAAGGAATGGAGAAGGACATGAGTGGACAGGGAATACGTGGACAATAGGTAATGAGTATGAGGTAATGAGAATTAGAGAAATGAAGCAAATATACAGTATAGAGTGAGGGATGAAGAGGGGAGAAGAGTAAGACTGAGGAAAGAAGAGGAAAGGGAAGTAGAGCAAAAGAGGAGGAAAAATGAGAGGGAGAGAGAGAGAGAGAGAGAGAGAAATGAAAAAAGCAGAATAGGGAAAGAAAAACGATGATGATGGTGATGATGAACAGGGAGAGGAAGAAGAGGAGGAGGAGGAGGAAGAAGAAGAAGAAGAAGAGGAGGAGGAGGAGGAGGAAGAAGAAGAAGAAGAGGAGGAGGAGGGGGAAGAAGAAGAAGAAGAAGAGGAGGAGGAGGAGGAGGAGGATTTTATCTCGTACTCTCACCAATGGTAGTGACTGGGAGAGAAAAATTGAGAGATAGGGAGAGATGGGAGGGAGGGAAGAGAGAGGAAGAGAGAGTAGGAAGAGCTGGAGGAAGAAAGAGAGGAGGGAGAGAGAAGAGGGAGAACAGGGAGAGATGGAGGAAAGAGGTGTATAAGAGAGAAGTAGAGGTTAAAGAAGAGAGGAATGAGAAAAAAGAAAGGAAAGAGGAAGAATATAAGAGGAAGGAAGGAAGGAGGGAGGAGGAGGAGGAGGAGGAGGAGGAGGGAGAGAGACAAGGAAGAAGAGGAAAAGGAGGAGAGAAGAGAGAATTAGAGAAGGAGAGAGGATAAGCCGAGAAGGTGGAGAGAGGGAAGAGGAGAGGAGGGAGGAAATGAAGAGGAGAGAGAAGAGAGGAGGAGGAGGAGAGGAAAACTGAAGAAGAGGAAAGGGAGAGAAGAGATGGGATGGAAGAAGAGAAAAGAGGAGAAGAAGGAAGGGGAGGAAAGAGTAGAAGAGGAAGAGGAGGAAGGCGAGAAAGAAGAGAACAGAGAAAGGAAGGGGGGAGAGAGAGAGAGAGAGAGAGAGAGAGAGAGAGAGAGAGAGAGTCATAAAAGTGTCCGTAATAAACAGGTTAAAATTCTCCTCTTGACTCAAATTTCCCTTTATTTATATGACCTTGACCTTTGACCTTATCCTTGACCCTTAAACTTTATTCTGAAAATTTAGTTATGGTAAATAGTCAGTCACTTTAGAAATATTTGTCTTTTTCTTTTATAGCCTTTAGTAGTTAGACACACACACAAATATAAGCACACACGCACACACACACACACACACACACACACACACACACATACACACACACACATGAAAAGACAAACATACGGTCATACAGTACACACATGCGATCTGAAACACACACACACACACACACACACACACACACACATGAAAAGACAAACATACGGTCATACAGTACACACACAGACACACACACACACACACGCACACACATGAAAAGACAAACATACGGTCATACAGCACACACACACACACACACACACACACACACACACACACACACACACACACACACACACACACACACACACACACACACACCACAATGACTGAGCAAGCAAGTGAAAAATGCAGAAGTCTTGATTGTAAAGAAAGTGAGAAATAACTGAAAGAGAGAAAAGAAACGGAGAAGTGAAACAAAGGGAGGAGGAAGAGAGAGAGAAGACGAGGAAATAAAGACAGGAAGAAAGACTGAATGACGAACGTAGAGAAGACAAGACAGAGCAGAAGGGAAGGGACGAGAGAGAAAGGGAAGGAAAGATGGAAAGCTGAAGGGAAGATGGAAGACATGGGAAGGGAAGGGAGGGAAGGGAAGGGAAAGGAAAGGAAGGAAAGGGAAGGGAAGAAACAGGAGGAGAAGGAGGAGAGTGAGAAAGAAATACAATGTAAAGGAAGAAGAAGAAAAGAGAGGCAATAGAAGGAAAGGGAGTTGAAGTGGAGGGAAGGAATAGGAAGGAAGGAAAAAGAATGAAAGTAAAATGAAGGAAAAGACAGAAAAGAACCAGACAGAGGTGTGTGCAGTAGGTGAGGTGTAGGAAGACAGTGAGAGGCGTCGATTCAGCAGTGACAGACAGACTAGTTGGCTAAGATCAAGTGTAACTCATATAACAGTGACAGAGCTTACGTATAGAGCAAGTGTAAATAAAAAGACAAGTATAAGTGTAAGGTGTCAATCTAGTGTGTTGGAAGGCAGTGCATAGTGTTGGTATATAGGGTGTAATAGACAGATATCACTGAGGAAATTCAATTGTTAATAAAATGTAAGAAATGTCAGTAAAATATGTGCTAATATCGTCTTCATTCAACATATTCACCACTAAGTATCTCCCTTTAACTTTCGCCTCTTTTCGCCTCTTTTCGCCTCTGTTAGTTGATGTGCAAGAAGACAGAAAAAGGCGCTGATTCAGTGGTGACAAGCAGATAAGCATGTACTGAGAGTGCAAATACAGGAAATACATACAAAGGAATCGTCTCAGGAGTAACAACAGATACAGAAAGATACAACATGTGTAGTTAATATAGTTATAGATAAGAGTTAGGGATTCAGTAGTGGTAGATAGAAATAGATGATTTATAGAGCAAATGTAAATATATAGGAAGCAAAACTAAAAGACGTAGATTGACTGACGTCATTGAAATACGAGTAATTTTTAGAGGATGTGTAAGTATGAGGAGTACATTAGAAGATATCAACTTATCGGTGATCGAGAGTCAATATTTTCAAGAATCTATAGTAATTTGCTGCATAAATTAGCCTGTATGCCAGTTTACTTTTTTTTTTGTATATTTTTCATTTTAAAATTCACCCCAGTTTAAACAAGAAGTGTCTTATCCAAAAAAGTTCCCTTTTTATATTTTTTCGCTTTAGAACGCACCCATGTGATTCTTGACAAAAATTTGTTTGTTTTTTGTGTTTGTTTTTCATATTACAGATCACTGTAGTTTGACAGAAGTGCTTTATCAAATGTCGGTTCACTTAGTTCAGTGTGGTTTGGTGTTAAATACTTTGTAGAAACCAGAATTATAAACAAACCGTAATAAACACAAATTCAACCCAGGAAAGTTTGTATTATGAAATCTAATGCTTTAAAAAGTAAGGCCGGTATTCTCGTCGGTTAAGGAAGCTCCCTAACACCTCTTCCTAAGCGATTTATTTTGCTTATTACACCTTGCCTTCCTCCCTCTGTGCTACTGACGTCACCATACTCTGCATGAGCAACGGAAATAAAAAGGCGGTATTCTAGTACGGTTAGAAAGCTCACTAACATCTCTTCCTTACCGATTTATTTCTGAGTCTGCACCGTTACTGTATTCGTGTGTGTTACTCGTGCAATCTGTATCGATACTGAAAGGATATGAGATGCAAACCAGGGGATGTTATTGAGTTGTTTGCAAAATAAATCGTTAAGAAAGAGGTGTTACGGAGCTTCCTTACCCGACGAGAATACGAGCCTGTGTGCCTGTAAGAGGAATAGATATGAGTGTAACGCCATCTTCCTCGCGTCTCAGCTGCCAGCAAATCATCTTTCCTTGCGTCACCATCTCCCTTCCCTCCCACCCACCTCTCACCACCAGCTGCCACTAGCCTTCCCTCACCTGTCACCGCCATCTGCCACTAGCCTTCCCTCACCTCTCACCGCCAGCTGCCACTAGCCTTTCCTCACCTCTCACCACCAGCTGCCACTAGTCTTCCCTCACCTCTCACCGCCAGCTGCTACTAGCCTTCCCTCACCTATCACCGCCAGCTGCCACTAGCCTTCCCTCACCTCTCACCACCTGCCACTACCACCCTATCACGCCTCACTCAACCAGCTGTCTCCTGTCCGTCACCAACACCACAGCCTTCCTCGCGTCCCCCATTGCCAGCCACTACTGCGATGTTCACTCTCCCAATACTCATTATAACCGGGCTTTCTCGGGTTAATGAGGGCAGCGCGAGCCTGTTCTGTTCTTGGTCTTGTGGTTGGAGAACAGACTGAAATAACGCTGAAACCATTAATCCTTTAGCACCCATTTTCCACAGGTATGCTCCTCTCTCCCCTCATCACCCTTCAACAAGATTCCAGCCCATTCCACCCATTTCTTTGTCTCCCCTGACTATTTCTTTTCACTCGACCCCTCCACCACCTTCACCTTTACTTTAGGAAGATATTCTGAGATACACCTTCACCGGACTCATGCCACTAATCCAACAACACCTATTTTCACTAGTTACGTTTTCCTGTCCAAGCCCCAATGTCGACCAACACTCCGGCCCATCCTACCCATTCCTTTGCTTACCCCGTCCGTTTCTTAACATCCCTATGGCGCTTTTATGACGCGATACAGATCATGCGGTCAGTGAACCCCCTTGTGTCTAACCTGACGGAGATCTCCAATATTTTTCTGCTTTCTCCTTCTCTTCCTCCAATCCCTCCCCATCCAGTCCTCCCCATTCCCTCTCCTTCCCTGTTCCTTTCCTCCATTCCTCTCCATTCTCTCCTTTTCCGTCCTCCCTCCCTTCATTCAGTCTCCCTTTGACCCTATCTCCCCAGCAGTGAGAAGGAAGACAGTAAGACGTAGAAGTGACGTAATATCTCTCAACATCGTCCATTTAGCTTGTTTGTACAGCCATCAAAATCGCCAGTGAGAGACAGACTTTTTCAGACCTGTTGGAGAGCCTACACACGCATATGAGATGGGAGAGAGAGAGAGAGAGAGAGAGAGAGAGAGAGAGAGAGAGAGGAAATGTTCAGGGAAGCGATATGAGTGAATGGAAGTGGAAAAGGAGGGAAATGGTAATAAAGGAGAGAGAGAGAGAGAGAGAGAGAGAGAGAGAGAGAGAGAGAGAGAGAGAGAGAGAGAGAGAATGTCATCATCATCATCATCATCATCATCATCATCACCCTCATCCTCATCAACTACAATTATGGACAGTACCACTATAGACGAAGGCCTGTCTTACCTGTATCCACTCCTACCTGTTAGATAATTACCTGTTTGCGTGTCACACCTATACCCAGCTGTGTTTTCTAATTTTTCTCTCTCTATAGAACAGTTAGGTTGCTTAGTTATGACCTACTCTCTAAAAAACACCTAAGAAAGAACCAGTACTATAGAACAGTTAGGTTGCTTAGTTGTGACCTACTCTCTAAAAAACACCTAAGAAAGAACCAGTACTATAGAACAGTTAGGTTGCTTAGTTATGACCTGCTCTCTAAAAAAACACCTAAGAAAGAACCAGTACTATACAACAGTTAGGTTGCTTAGTTGTGACCTGCTCTCTAAAAAACACCTAAGAAAGAACCAGTACTATAGAACAGTTAGGTTGCTTAGTTATGACCTACTCTCTAAAAAACACCTAAGAAAGAACCAGTACTATACAACAGTTAGGTTGCTTAGTTGTGACCTGCTCTCTAAAAAACACCTAAGAAAGAACCAGTACTATAGAACAGTTAGGTTGCTTAGTTATGACCTGCTCTCTAAAAAACACCTAAGAAAGAACCAGTACTTGTGTTGCTGTTTGTTTTCCTTTGTACTCTTTTTTTTATCGTGTTTTTGTCTTCGTCTTGTCATGTCTTCTTGCTCCAAAGCTTTCACTCTGATTGCTTGTCTCATATTTGTTATTGCCTTCATTTCTTTAAACAATAATCGTTATTTTGTAACCCTACACCGCATCCTGTGAGGGCTGGTCTTCACAAAACGACCTTCTGGCTTTTCTGTTCCCTCTCATAACAATCCCCTTTCCCACACTAAACACCTGCACCTTCCTTTATATCTAGCATCTTGTTTCTCTACCTCACCACACCTCTGTATCTCTAGCACATTATCTCTCTGCCTCACCACACTCCTGTATACCCAGCACCTTATCTCTCTCTCCCATCACCACCATACCACCTTATACACTCATCCATTCTCCTAGTCAGTCTCTCATCCACATTCCACATGCAATAGCACCTTATCTCTCTACCTGTTTCTTCATTTTCATTTACTTCCTCGCCCTGTCATGTCATTCAGTTTTATACACTCTTAGTCAGTCTCTCTCTCTCTCTCTCTCTCTCTCTCTCTCTCTCTCTTTTTCTTTCCATTCACATATTCTCACACCTTTCCTTCTCGCCTGTTTCTTGGTCTCCATCGTCCTCTGCCCCTCACCACCTCCCTCTCATACACTCTCCCAGCCAATATCTCTCTCCATTCACGTACTCTCGCACCCTATCGCTGCACCTCGTTCTGTCTCCCTCTCTTCACATCCAGCCCAGTAATTGTCCCTTTCTTTTATGTTCTGACAGAGACGTGCCATGCCCTTGTCCATTTCCGCTTTGCCTTGTGGTGATTTTGTTCTCTGCCTTTGGAATAAGTTTTCGAAAATCTGAGGATTTCTTTGATACCCCTTCAGGCCGAGTACATCACTTATATTTCCTGGTACACTCGCCTTCACTTACAGGTGGTACAGGGGTCGGGATGTTTTGGAGGTTGGTGTTCTAATTAGCCTACAAGAAGCTTTCATGATGTAGAGATTGTAGAACCATTTATAGGAGTAAGAATCGTCGCTGTTACGCCAATATAGTAGACGTGCGACCAAAAATGAAGAAAATAGATAGATAATTAAGTAAATGAATTGGTGTTGTTATCGTCCTCTAGCATACCAGCTCTTGTGGTACTTAATATTGACGGTGATTGTACCTTGCGATTGTATCTAGCTTAAAGGAGATTTATCAACGTAGAGGGATTAGATATAGTTTTGATGAACCTGTTTACTAATTATATATCCTGTGTGGACTAAAAATCATCCGTACACATCAAGAATGAAGAATTATAAATACATTATCATACTGAGGGACTGGTGTTATAGTGTATGTAATTTATAGCTCCCTGTCACTATTGTTACCACCGTCAAGGGAGCTGGAGGGGCCTGTGTATTTACCCTTGTGTGTCTGTGTATTTGTTTGCCCACAAGATATCGCAGCAAAGTTATTGATGGATTCCAATGATATTTTGTGGATATGTGGGTCATGGGCCAAGGAAGAGGCAATCAAATGTTGGTGATAATCTGAGTTGTTTGGTATGGGCTTAGGTGGAGGCGAGAGAGTGAATCTACTTGTTATTGATCTGCCTCCGATTTTGAAGATGTGGAAGGTCGTATTTTCGACGGCACAGAAAAGATCGTAGCACCTGTTCCTAAGCGCTTTATGATGTATATATGTTGCACAGTATGCCGTTGTATGTTGTTTATATCATTTTAGTAATAACCTGTTTGCGTTGGTAACACAGAAAGTCTTAACACCCGCTTGTGGGATAAATTTAGTATTCTTTCTAACGCCAGACGATTTTTTTCAGCTCAAAGGAGACTCTTGAAACTGGGGGGAGGGGAGAAAGTCGTCGTTAACCCCGTTCAGTACTCGGGAATTCTCATGGGGTGAATAAAATCATCTAGCAGCAGCAGGAAAAAGAATCCAGCACTCAGAGAAGGCATACCCCAATCAGCGCCTCTACCAAACAACTCAGATCTCCACAAACGTTTAGTCAACCTGGTCCATGACTCACGTAGCCATAAAATATTACTCAGATCCAACAATAGCTTAATCAGATATCTTGTGGACAAACATACATACAAGCAAACAAATAAACAAATGAACAAACAGGGGTGAATACATAACCCCCTCCTACTTCGTTGCCGGAGGTGATGATAAATACGTAACCAGATTGAAGGGGATAAGCAGAGAGAGAGACAGACAGAGAGAGACAGACAGAGACAGACAGAGAGAGACAGACAGAGACAGACAGACAGACAAAAACATCCAGAAGAAAATAGACAAACAGAAAGTTATACAAAGACAAAGACAGAAAGAAAGATATACAGACAAACAAAGGAAGGCCTCTGAATACACTAACATTCCTTGTTTGTCGAGGAAGGGTTAATGAGAGAGGAGACTAAATTGGAAAAATGTATGTAAATGAGAGAGAGAGAGAGAGAGAGAGAGAGAGAGAGAGAGAGAGAGAGAGAGAGAGAGAGAGAGAGAGAGACCCACAGCTACACAGAGAGAAGAGAGAAAGTGAGTGAGAAAGAAAGAGAGAGAGGGGATCAATGACAGCTCAACGTGACAAGAGACGAAGATGAGAATGGAGGAGGAGAGCTATAAAGAGGGGAAAGAATGATGTGAAGAGGGAGTTGATGCTAAAATGAGGAGGGCAGGGATTATGTGCTGGGACGATGAAGAAGAGGATGGTGAAGCGACGCAGTGGTGCATCAATATGAGAGAGAGAGAGAGAGAGAGAGAGAGAGAGAGAGAGAGAGAGAATATGTGAATGAAGCGAGGATAAAACCAAATTGCCAGAGAGAGAGAGAGAGAGAGAGAGAGAGCATATAAAAAGAAAGTGTATATGCCTAGTAGTAGTAGTAGTAGTTGTAGTTGCTGTTGTTGTTGTTGTTGTTGTTGTTGTTGTAGTGCTTCAGCGACAGCCTCTGTAGACCCACACAATGGCTGAGTATTCTCTTTTGTGGTGTTGACGTCTTTTTATTACCGATATAGACTGCGTACCTAAAAAGACAGCATTGACGTGCTGTATGCAGAAATAAACTGTTGAGGAACAGCCTTCATAACAAAAAGAATACAGGCCCTATCTATCTATCTATCTGTCTTTCTATCTATCTATCTGTCTATCTATAAGGGTTGGCCACAAACAAATCGCCTCCGTATTGTTCTGTCCTCTGCCATTTGACTACCTGTCTTCCAACTCACACCTCTCTCATTATCTCGGCACTCCAGTCCTCCATCACATCCTTGCCCTCCCCCTCTCCTTCACCCCCTCCACCTCACCCAGATACACTCTTCTAGCTAGTCTCATTCTCCATCCTCTGCAAACAGGCTCAAAGCTCCATTCCTCCATCTCATCCTTGGTCTTCCCCTCGCCCTCGCCCCCTTCACCTCACCCACATACTCTCTTCTAGTCAGTCTCATCCCCCACCCTCTCCAAACAGGCCATAAACACACCAAGTCACTGAGAAAGAGATACAAGTAAACCTACAAAGTGCACGTTGACCCAGCCTCATGTAGGATATCCGGGTGGATCGATGTGTTGTTCCTCGCCTACCCATTCTTACCCAGCCCTCCTTAATCAACCTAAGAACATATTAAGTTTATTCTTACTATCTCCAGACGTTTGTTTTCATCTTAGGGGAGACTTTTCCATCTATAAAGGTTAGATGTAGCCTTCAATATAACATCTACAGTACGAATAATATACCAAGACAAATACAATAACAGCTACTAGATAGAAGGAGCACCTTGTATGTGGTTTCGGCGAAGTCTACAGGAGAATAGCACCTCATTTCCAAATATCCTTAGTGAGTGACTGACTGGCTGAGTTGTAAATAAGCTGTTACCGTACTCTAGAGATCAAGCTGCATTGTAATTCGATCAAGAAAAGGTGCTGTATTTCGTCGCCTTATTCCTCGCACCTCAGTGACAGAAGAAGTACTGAGACTCTACATCCTTTCCATAGCACCTTGTAACTGGCACATAATATTAGCGTTAAGGTCTTGTTATAAGCTCAGTGAAAAAGAGTACAATGGCTCTGCGCCCTCTCTCCTGTGGCTTCTTCGTGACTAGCATCATATTATATTGGAGATCAAGTTGAAGCGAGCAGAGTATTGTCAGCCTCCAAACCCCCGTGTGAACCCCGTGAAAGATCAATGCCTGGGTTCCTATGCATACACTCTCCTAAGCTTGAACATTGCGTCATATTGATGGGAAATGTGAACTCGGTGGACTGCAGGCTAAAGTTGCCCATTTTCTGCACCCCACCATCCTCCTCTCTGGGGATAAGGAGGGAACTGAGGGACGTTTGCATAACCGGGCAGTGCAGCCGCCCAGTTATATCGGGGCCACCACGTGAAGGCGTCCCTCTCCAGCAGCCGTTGGTTATGTTGGTTGTATATGCGTTTGCCCTCACTCAAGCAGCAACCAAACTATCTATCTATTGCCAGACGCCATAATCCCATACGAGGTGGCCACAAACAAATCGCCTCCACGTCGCCCCGTACCAAACGCTTCACGGTAAAATAGAAGGAATGTTAAATCCGCAGAATACTAAAGACAAAGCAATTTAGTGATAATAATTAACTCTTATTGAGACTGTTGATCCTGTTAATTGGTCAAGGTACTTTATAAATGCATTGCAGTCTAGGAAGATATTAAAGTGACATAAAAACGAAAAATTCATCGACCTGTGCCAATAGTAAACTGTAATGGAGTCCTGTTTATCGGGTGAACTGGTTAGGATGCATTATAGATGTGCTGCTGGATACCCGAGCTCTGTGTGGTGCTCTCCTTGCCCACCCTGCCACTCTGATCACCTACCCGCTAATTGCCTCGTTCTGCCTAGTTACCCTTGCCTCGAGGTCTGCCTTTGTCCCCTCCTTTGTTTACCCTTTCCGTCGTTCGTGTGCGTGACATTTTTTGTTGCGCATCCTGTACCACGGTAGTTACTGGAGAGAAACCTTCCCACGGTGGCACTGACTAATCCTGGCTGCTTCACTGCCTGGTTATATACACGCCCCACAACTCCCTGCCTGTACCCTGGAAGGTGGATGTTGGGCTGCAAGAGAACAACTTCAGTCTGCAGTCCACTGGGTTCACTGTTAGATGAGCCTGTCGCACCACCACCACCACCACTAAAAACAACAGCAACAACAACAAGATGTACCAGCCTATGAACACTGTCAGGATGAGGCTGCATCTGTGCAAGTGTACACGTTTCATATCGTGCATTAGCTTCTGAGTGTATACGCGGCCTCAAGGATATCATACACATTTCTGATCTATTCTTCATGCTGTTAATATGTTGTATTATTAGTGTATTATTATAATCGTTTGTGTCCTCTGCTTCAGCCTCATGTGTGAAGTTGTAGGGAATTACTTTTCAGTATCATGTCATTCATTAAATCTCTAGAGTAACATTATTACACACGCGCTCGCCAGGCAAGAGTAGGTGTTATGTCGAGAGAGAGAGAGAGAGAGAGAGAGAGAGAGAGAGAGTGTGTGTGTGTGTGTGTGTGTGTGTGTGTGTGTGTGTCTGTGTGTGTCTCCATTTTTCTTTTTCTTTTCATTCCATCTGGCAGTCAGTGTTGCCTCCCTCCTTTGTTATTTCTACTTTTTTTTCTTTCTCCCCCTTTCTCTTCCTTCCCTTCCTCCTTCCTTCCTCCTTCCTTCCTCCTTCCTTCTTCCTTCCTTCCTTCCTCCTTCCTTCCTTTTCCCTCCTCCTTCCTTCTTCCTTCCTCCTTCCTTCCTTCCTTCCTCTGTCACTCGTTTTTATTTCCTTTCTTCCTTCTCTTTTTTCTCCTTGATTTTTCTTTACTTCCTCCTGCCATGCTTTTCCCCATCAGTTTTTTTTCTGTCATCTCATCCCATTAATCATTTTTCTTTCATTCTATCCATTTTCTCTTCCTCCTATTTTCTGCTTCTTCTCTCCCCTCTCCTTCTCTCCTCCCCTCCCTTCTCCCCTCTCTTCCCGTCTCCTCCGTTCTTCATATCTCTCATCTTTTACTTTCATCTCTTCTTTCCTCATGTATCTTCATCTCTCTTCTTCTACCTTCCTCTCTCCTCTTCTCTTCTCTCATCTTCTACCTTCCTCTCTCCTCTCCTTTTCTCTTTTCTTCTACCTTCCTCTCTCCTCTCCTCCCTTCTCTTCGTCTACCTCCTCTTTCCTCTCTTCCCTCCATCTGTCTTTCTTAACTACCTCTCCTTCGTTATCTCTTCTCCCTATCTCCCTTCATATTCTCTTTCCTTCGTTTCTCTTCTCTCCATCTGTGCTGTCCTTTCCTGTCTTTCTCTTCCTTCTTCCTCCATCTTTTCTCCTGTCTCTATCTCTCTCCCATCTCTCTCCCATCTCTTTCCCTCCTATCTTCCTCCCACTTTCTCTTTTTCTACTCTCTTTCTTCTCCTTTTCGTTACTATCTTTTTTCTCCTCCCTTTGTCTGTCTACTCTCTCCTCACTCTTCCTTTCTGTCTCTTCATTTTCATCTCATTATCTCCTTCCATCTCTCTCGTCTCCTTGTCTCTTCATCTCCTCATCTTTCTCCTTCACTCCATCTCCCCTCTTCCCTTCCTGTCTGTCTTTCCCTCCCATCTTCTCTCTCTCTCTCTCTCTCTCTCTCTCTCTCTCCTCCCTTCATTATCCCCATCCACTTATCTCCACCTCTCCATCTTCTCTCCTTTCCTCCTCCTCCTCCTCGTCATGTCTTGTTACCTTAATGAGTCAGTTTTCCCCTCCTGTGCTAATCACCTTAAGCGGACTAGTTACCTGCCTACTGTGTCAAGGTAATCGGCCGAGATGGGACCTAACCTCATTATTTACCTTGATTACTTGTACTTGGCCACGTGTTAAGAAGGCTCCCTAACACCTCTTCCTAAGCGATTTATTTACCTTATTGCACCCTTTACTTGATTATCTAAACCTGGCCACTCCAAGGAACGAGTTAAGAAAGCTCCCTAACACCTTTTCCTAGGCGATTTATTTACCTTATTGCACCCTTTACTTGATTATCTAAACCTGGCCACACTGTGGAACGTGTTAAGTAAGCTCCCTAACATCTCTTCCTAAGCGATTCATTTTCCTTATTACACCTTTTACTTGATAACCCAAACTTGGCTACTCTAAGGAACGCACTATGGAAGCTCCCTAACACCTTTCCCTAAGCGATTTATTTTGTTTATTGCACCTTACTTTACGTGCTACCCTAAACCTGGCAAATCTAAGGCCCTTATTCAGAAAGGTTCCTAATATCTTTCCCTAAGTGATTTATTTTGTTTCTTGTACCTTTTACTTGCTAACCTAAACCTGGGTACTCTCGTCGGTTAAGGTAGCTTCCTAACACCTTTCCCTAAGCGATTTATTTTCCTGATTGCACCCTTTACTTGATAACCTAAACCTGGCAGCTCAAAGGAACGTATTAAGAAAGGTCCCTAACATCTCTTCCTAAGTGATTTATTTTCCTTATTTCACCTTTTACTTGATAACCCAACCCTGGCTTCTCTAAGGAATGGATTAAGGAAGCTCCCTAACACCTTTCCCTAAGCGATTTTTTTTCTTTATTGCACGTTACCTTACTTGACAACTTAACCTTTCTACTGTAGCACCAGTCGAGCAGGGCAGTACTCCCAAGGGAGATGGAAAGCTGATGACAGGGAGAGCTGGAGCTCCCGTTTCATCAGCCCTCGGGACTATGGTCAGACTCAAATATGAAGTCCGTTTGGGTGGGGCCCGAGAGGGGATTCCCTCTCTACAGCTCTGTCGCATCAACCCCAGTACCTATCTCTCTCTCTGTCATATGTCAGCTATTTACTATTTGAAATTGTATATTAAATATTCTGTACTTATTAAATATATTAAATAAGGCTATATAGTGCTATGAATGTGTCGCTTTTTAGGATAATAGCAATGATTTGTATAAATTCCACACCACGTGACAACGTCGCTTTCCAACGTTGCCAGAGGTCAAGGACACCCACCTCAGACTACAGGTGACCGGGCACTTCCTGCCTGATCCCCACCCACGATGGCAGCTACTCCGACTCGCTCTCGTGTGCTCCACAGTCGGGAGAAAGAACTTATTTACAATGTGAACAAGTATTTTCTAGAAGAAAGATCAGAGAGAGGACTTATGCCTACTGGGGAAACGTCTATAAAAAAAAAAACGCGCCAAGACTTTTATCTCAGTGGTGGTGTGGAAAAAAGGTCGAAACAATATAGAAGAAAACACAACTTATAAACATATAAAAACTTTCTCAATCAACAGAGAGAGAGAGAGAGAGAGAGAGAGAGAGGAGGTTTGGCAGAGCTGTAGAGAGGGAAATCCCCACGCGGGCCCCACCCAAACGGACTTCATATTTGAGTCTGACCATAGGTCCCGACCATCCCCCTTTGCTGAACTTTTTCAGTGTCTCAGTAACACAGAGAGTAGGCCAGCATGCTCTCCAATACAAGGTTCTCTATCAACACCAAACTACATGCACATTACACACCACACTTCCTTTTCAAAATTTAAAAAGAAAAAATGGCATCAAATAACATAGCCTCGGAGTCCCCAGGGGGGGGGGGACCATAAATGCCCCCACCTTCTGCCCCTCTCCCGCTGACGACTCAAGATGCCTGGAACCACTGTCTGACTCGCTTCTTCTTCATTTCTGCAGCATTCGCGGCCTTTCCTCTAACTTTCGCTCTGTTGAGCACCACCTTTCCTTCTCTAAACCTCACCTTCTTTTTCTAACTGAGACTCAACTGTCTGAGGCAACTGACAGCAGACCCTTTTCTGTATCCTCCTACTTTGTCTATACTCATTTCAAAGCCAAAGGTGGCTGTTGTGTATATATACGCAACGACTTATCTTGCTCTCGTGTTCCTGAACTCGATTCTTCTGAATTCTCTACACTCTGGCTTCGGCTTTCCTGTCATTCTCTGACTAAATATATCTGTGCAGTTTACTTATCTCCTAATTCTACTGACTATCAAAAATTCTTTGACTATCTTACTTCTACGATGGAACACATTCTATCCATTTCTCCTTTCTCTGAAATCACCATTCTAGGAGATTTCAATGTTCACCACCACCTTTGGCTCTCCTCTCCTTTCACTGATCCACCTGGTGAACAAGCCTACACCTTTTCTATCGTTAATAACCTAGAGCAGCTTGTACAACACCCTACCCGTATCCCTGATCGCCTTGGAGAGAGCTCCAACATACTTGACCTCTTCCTTACAACTAATCTTTCTGCTTACAGTGTTAATCTTTTCTCTCCATTGGGCTCCTCTGATCACAACCTTATCACCTTAACCTGTCCTATCACTCCAGTACAGCCTGCAGACCCTCCAGGGAAACGTCGTCTGTGGCTCTTTGGAGCTGCGGACTGGGAAGCCCTCACGCAGTACTTCTTTGATTTTCCCTGGAATGATTATTGCTTCCGTGGCCGGGAGCCATCTGGGTGTGCCTTGCGCATTACAGAGGTTATTCTTTCGGGCATGGAAGCATACATTCCTTTCTCATATCCTTTGACTAATGCACGAAAGCCTTGGTTTAATCACGCTTGTTCTAATGCTGTCCGCAACAAGGAGAGGGCCTATAAAAGGTACCGGAGCCAACCCACCCCTGAATCACATCTTTTATACGTTTCTGCCCGGAATCGTGCTAGGTCTGTTCTTCGCTTTGCTAAAAATAATTTCATCCGTACTAAGTGCTCTCAATTCTCTAACTCGAATTCTTCCCGCTCCTTCTGGCACCTTGCCAGAAACCTTTCTAACAACTTTACCTCATCATCCTTCCCTCCTCTTTTCTACTCTGACGGTTCAGTAGCTATTTCTTCTACTGATAAAGCAGATCTCTTTGCACAGACTTTCTCCTCCAATTCCACCTTAGACGATTCCGGTGCTGTTCCTCCATCACTTCCCCCCTCTGACTTCTTCATGGCTGACATTAAAATTTCTTCAGCTGATGTATTTTCTGCTGTCACAGGCCTCAATACTAATAAGGCATATGGGCCTGATGGAGTCCCTCCTGTTGTTCTCAAGAACTGTGCTTCTGTGCTTACACCCTGCCTAGGCAAACTCTTTCGCCTTTGTCTGTCAACTTGTACCTTTCCTTCTTGCTGGAAGTTTGCTCTCATTCAGCCAGTCCCAAAGAAGGGTGACCATTCCCAACCCTCTAACTATCGTCCAATTGCTTTAACATCCTGTATCTCAAAAGTTTTCGAGTCTGTTCTTAATAGAAAAATTTTAAAGCATCTTTCCTATCACAACCTTCTTTCTGATCGTCAGTATGGGTTCCGTCAGGGACGCTCCACCGGCGATCTTCTCACCTACTTTTCAGACTCCTGGTCATCCTCCTTTCGGGACTTTGGCGAAAGCTTTGCCATTGCACTTGACATCTCTAAGGCTTTCGATCGAGTCTGGCATAAATCTTTAATTTCCAAACTGCCCTCTTACGGTTTCTATCCTTCTATCTGTTCCTTCATCTCTAGCTTCCTTTCTGGTCGTTCTACAGCCGCTGTTGTAGACGGCCATCGTTCTTCTCCTAGATCTATTAACAGTGGTGTTCCTCAGGGCTCTGTCCTATCACCAACTCTCTTCCTTTTATTCATTAATGACCTTCTAAGCTGTACATCTAACCCTATCCACTCATACGCTGATGACTCCACCCTTCACCTTTCCATTCGATTCCCGCAGCATCCATCTCAGCAGTTATATACTTCAACAAACAAGGGATGAGGCTATGGCACACCAAATGTCTGACTTGGCTTATATCTCTAACTGGGGTAAAAATAATCTTGTTGTTTTTAATGCATCAAAGACTCAGTTTTTGCACCTATCAACCTGACAAAATCTTCCACAGGTATACCCACTAATGTTTGATAATATTCAGCTTAATCCTGCATCATCCTTGAACATGCTTGGGGTTTCATTTACTCGGGACTTATCTTGGAAAGATCATATTACATCTCTTGTAAAATCTGCTTCCAAGAGATTGGGTGTGCTAAGCCGACTCCGTTCCTTCTTTACCCCTGCACAATTGTTGACTCTATACAGGGGTTTTATCCGCCCCTGTGTAGAGTAGAACTCTCATGTGTGGGGAGGCTCCCCACATACAGCTTTTCTCAATAGGGTGGAGTCAAAGGCTTTTCGCCTCATTAACTCTCCTCCTCTTACTGACTCCCTTCAACCTTTGTCTCTTCGCCGCACTGTTGCATCTTTATCTCTTTTCTATCGCTACTTCAATGGTCACTGCTCCTCTGAACTGTCTGCATGCATTCCTCCACCCCTATACGACGGACGCGTAGACCCGTCTAGCAGCAAACTCTCATCCCTTTTCTGTCCAACTCTCTAATGCAAGAGTTAACCGTTACTCCCAGTCCTTCATTTATGCAACAGGTCAACTCTGGAACTGTCTCCCTCTGTCTGTATTCCCTACTTCCTCTGATCTCCAGTTTTTCAAACGCAGTGTGTCCAGGCATCTGGAAATGATCGGATCTTGAATTTGGCTCTCTCTTATACTTTGTTTTTCTCTTGGAAGGAATAGTTTTGCAGGCTCGTTGCCTTTGGTTCCTTCTTCCTCACATTAAAAAAAAAAAAAATCGTCGGTTAAGGAAGCTCCCTAACGCCTTTCCGTAAGCGATTTATTTTGCTTATTACATCTTACTCTTCTATTCTGTATTATGTAAATTCCTCCAATATTGTCATATTCTTCACAAATAATGTACAAAAGGATATTAACCAACTATACCCAGAAATAAATCGCTAAGGAAGAGAAGATAGGGAGCCTTCATACCCGACGCTAATACTAAATCGAGGTGGGTGTGATGGTGTTGTGGATGTGCTGGACAGTGTTAAGAGTCCCCTGAGATGATTGACCATGTGAAGAGGATGGAGAAAGACTGACTAGGAGAGCGACTATGTGAAGTGGAAGGGAGTGGGGCAATAGGAGACCGAGGCTAAGGTGGAGGGATGGAAGTGAGAGACGTAATGGACAAGAAGTGGAGGTACAAAGGAGTACAAAGGAAAGCAAACAGCAACACACCTGTTGATCCTTTCTTGGCTGTTTGGTATAGGGAAGGTTGTAACTAACAAAACTCCTCTACCAGTAAAGGACAGGGATAGAAAAGCAGGAAGGCTTCCACCTACCTACCGAACCCTTCAGCCGAAACCGGCAGGAAATAGTGAGAAGGATCACCATATAACATGGAAAAACTGCCACGAAAATTTCATAGGAAAGAGGGAACGGAAGTTTTAATCTAAACTGTCTTCTTCAATCTTGTTCTGCTGGTTACATCATCCGGGCACTGAAAAAAAAAAGTTTATATATACAGAAGTGTTTTACTCAGAAGTAAACATATGAAGGTGGAGGTTAGAAGACAGATACTTGTCCAAGCGACCTTTAAAAGTTAGTACTGTACCACAGTTTACTGCAATGGAGGGCAGTTTGTTTCATATATTTACAACTCTGTTAAAGAAGAAATGCTTAGCGTCATGCGACTGGAATCATTTGCCAATTCCTTTATGTCCCTTGCCTCTAGTATAATTCGAGTGATCAACTGTGAAGTATTTATCGACAGCCATGTCATCGTGTCCTTTGAATATTTCAAATACATGAATTAAATCTCCTCGTAATCTGCGTTTAGTTAGGGTTTAGAGATTCAGGGCTTCTAAACGCTCCACGTATGGTTTGTTTCTCAAGCTAGGTATCATTTTGGTCACCTTTCGTTGTACTTTTTCAAGATTCTCTGTACTATTTTGTAATAAGGCGACCAGAACTGGACACAATACTGTAAATGTGGCCGAACTAGAGAATTATATAAGATGAGGATGATATTATCTGATTATATTCGAATGCTCTATCATTGAATCCGATCAATATGTTTAACAGCCTCCGTACACTGTCTGCTTGGTTTAAGATCGTTTGTTAGTATAATTTCTAAGTCTTGCATGATTGACATTATTCAGTTCAATTTTGTTCATGGTGTAACTGGCTTTTCCATTTCTATTTCCAGTGTTTAGCACTTTGCATTTACTAATTTGGGGGAGGCGGTGGCTCAATCGGTAGAGAGTTGGCCTGCAGTCATGACGGACCCGGGTTCAAATCCCGCTGAGGCAGGGAACAGTATAAGGATTTGAATTTCATAAAATCAGACTTTACTGATCTACCAGAAGGCCCGCCGACATGTCGTAAAGATACCCTCGCTAATACCAATACACCAGTCCTGTATGAGACAGCCCTAGCATGTATTCAATATGGACGGTGGGTGTTAGCGCCGAAGTAGTGACATGTAGAGGTGTGCGGTATGTAGGAGGACTACTGGGCCTTGAAAGCAGGCTGTGAAACCTATGCCCAGAGTCGGTCCCATAAAAAAAAAAAAATAATAATAATAATAATAAAGCCCTGCCAGGTTTGGGCCCAGTGAAACAGTCAATCGAGGTCACTCTGTATTGCTTGCCTCTGTAAAGATGTGTCAGCTTTGTTACCAATTTTAGTATCATCAGCAAATTTGGTTATTTTACCAAATAAACCCCCAACTATATCATGTATGTACATTAGAAACAGAATAGGACCTAGTACTGAGCCCTGTGGCACACCACTAGTAACATCTTTCCAGTCTGATTCTTTATCATTCACTCGTATTGCAACCCTCAGCTTACGCTCTGTAAACCAATTATCCATCCACTCGATCACATTCCCTCTGAATCCATGCGTATTCAGTTACTGAAGTCGTCATTTATGAGGAACTTTATCAAATGCTATTTTTGATAATCGAGATATACCATGTCAACAGAGCTGGTCTCATCGTATATATTGAATGTATCAATGGAGAAATCCAAGAGCCTCGTAAGGCAAGAGCGATATTTCGAAAACCATGTTGTGAAGCTTTGATGAGATAATTTCTTGCTTAACAAACTTATCTGTGAGAATAGTTACCAACAGTTTGCACACTACTGAAGTTATTCTTACTAGTTGATAATTTTCAGGCTGCGATTTGTTGCCTGATTTGAACATCGGGGTTACATTTGCTAGTTTCCATTCATGAGGCACCTCACTGTTTCTTAGTGATTCATTGAATTGGTCAGCTAATGGCTTAGGTACTGTATTCACCGCTTCTTTGGGAAGGCGCAGGTGAGAAGGGAAAGGGAAGACCGAGGATGAGGTGGAGGGATAGGTGTGAGAGGCATAGTGAATATACGTGAAGTGGAGGGGGAGAGGGGAAAGGGAAGACCGAGGATGAGGTGGAGGGATGGGTGTGAGGGATGAGTGGTATGAGTGAGAGGGAAGGCAGTTTGATGGCGGAGTACAGGGCGACAGGAAGTGCGGTGCGAGAATAAGGCAGAGTGTAAGGAAAGTGAATGAGGATAAGGTAGAGTGTAAGGTGAGTGAATGAGGATAAGGTAGAGTGTAAGGAGAGAGTGAGGATAAGGTAGAGTGTAAGGAGAGTGAGTGAGGATAAGGTAGAGTGTAAGGAGAGTGAGTGAGGATAAGGTAGAGTGTAAGGAGAGAGTGAGGATAAGGTAGAGTGTAAGGAGAGTGAGTGAGGATAAGGTAGAATGTAAGGAGAGAGTGAGGATAAGGTAGAGTGTAAGGAGAGTGAGTGAGGATAAGGTAGAGTGTAAGGAGAGTGAGTGAGGATAAGGTAGAGTGTAAGGAGAGTGAATGAGGATAAGGTAGAGTGTAAGGAGAGAGTGAGGATAAGGTAGAGTGTAAGGAGAGTGAGTGAGGATAAGGTAGAGTGTAAGGAGAGTGAGTGAGGATAAGGTAGAGTGTAAGGAGAGTGAGTGAGGATAAGGTAGAGTGTAAGGAGAGAGTGAGGATAAGGTAGAGTGTAAGGAGAGTGAGTGAGGATAAGGTAGAGTGTAAGGAGAGAGTGAGGATAAGGTAGAGTGTAAGGAGAGAGAGTGAGGATAAGGTAGAGTGTAAGGAGAGTGAGTGAGGATAAGGTAGAGTGTAAGGAGAGAGAGTGAGGATAAGGTAGAGTGTAAGGAGAGTGAGTGAGGATAAGGTAGAGTGTAAGGAGAGTGAGTGAGGATAAGGTAGAGTGTAAGGAGAGAGTGAGGATAAGGTAGAGTGTAAGAAGAGAGTGAGGATAAGGTAGAGTGTAAGGAGAGTGAGTGAGGATAAGGTAGAATGTAAGGAGAGAGTGAGGATAAGGTAGAGTGTAAGGAGAGAGAGTGAGGATAAGGTAGAGTGTAAGGAGAGAGAGCCCCCCCTAGTGAGGTGCCAGATATCAGGTAAGGAGTTCAGTAATTTCTCCCGGGACCCATAACTTTCACTTCTACCCCCTCCCCTCCAACCCCCCCCTTCAGTCCCCTTCCCTGCCACCTCCCTCACCCCCTTCCCCTCCACCCCCCATTCAGCCCCCTTCCCCTCCGACCCCTTTCCCCTCCACCCTCCCCTTCAGTTCCCTTCCCTTCCACCCTCCTCATCCCTCTTCCCCTCAACCCCCCTTCAATCCCCTTCCCCCCCACCTTCCATCAACCCCCTTCCCCTCCACCCCTCTTCAGTCCCCTTCCCCTGCCACTCCCTCAATCCCCTCCCGCTACACCTTCTCTCCCCCTCAAAAATCTTCCCTTCATCACTAACTCACACAAGATCTCAGGAATTCTTACCGTATCTTACATCACTAACTCCCTCATACTTTCATATCACACACAATCTCACAGACTCCCACAGTCACACGTCACCAAGTCGCCACAAAATCTCACATCACACAGGATCTCACAAATACAAAATTCAAAATATCTCACCAAACTCATAAATTCATAAAAATCAAAGTATCAAAGTCAAAGAAAAAAGAAAAAATCCAAGAAATCTTTATAAAATCCCACAGTATAAAGAATCTCACAAAATCTCGCAGAATCTCGTAAAATCCAACAGAATCTCACAAAATCTCAGGATCTCGTAAAATCCCACAAAATCTCACAGGATCTCGTAAAATCCAACAGAAGCTCACAATATATCACAGGTTCTCGTAAAATCTCACAAAATCTTACAGAATTCGTAAAATCCCACAAAATCTCACAAAATCTCACAGAATCTCGTAAAATCCCACAAAATCTCACAGAATCTCGTAAAATCCCACAAAATCTCACAGAATCTCGTAAAATCCCACAAAATCTCTCAGAATCTCGTAAAATCCCACAAAATCTCACAAAATCTCACAGAATCTCGTAAAATCCCACAAAAATCTCACAAAATCTCATAGAATCTCGTAAAATCCCACAAAATCTCACAAAATCTCACAGAATCTCGTAAAATCCAACAGAATCTCACAAAATCTCACAGGATCTCGTAAAATCCAACAGAATCCAACAGTTCTTGAAAAAAACACCTCACGCCAGCTCACGGACTCTTACCGGATCTCACAGACTCACACAGACGCTCATAAAATATCGCAAAATCTCACAAAATATAACAGTCTTGCCAAGCTCACAAATTTTCACATAATTGCACAAGGTTTCACAATCACAAGATGAAGAGGTTTGGTACAGGCACTCTTAGCCCTCTTAGTTATTTGTCTAAACTGAAGAAAAGTGTCTTGTACAGGTTAGAATAAAAAAATGATAATCTATACTCTTTTCGAGATGGAGGAGTAAGATGTTGTCTCCATTAACCCTTTTAACTATTTGGGTCCTATCTATTTATCTATCTGTCTATCTATTTATCTATCTATCTGTAGTCAGACGCCATTATCCTGTAAGGAGCGGCCGTTTGACTTAGGGTTAGCTGCTTTACGGGGAGGGGCGCTAACCCTCCGCCAACCCACTTGCTGACACGTAGCAAACACGTGTGGGTTGGTTATATGGTTACCACCCAGCATTGGAAATGGTTTCCTGGCTTACAGGAAACCATTAGGCTTGTCACTCAATGTAAAGCCACCTGAAAAGGAAAGAGGAGTAACAAAAAGTGACAGGAAAGATGGGAGAAATAGGAAGAGAGGAGGACAGACACAGAAAAAGAATGATAAAGGTGAAGGAAGAAGTAGGCAGCACTACATCAAGTGAGTGGATGCTGGTGAGAAATAGAAAGGGAGGAGAACAGACACAGAAAAAGAATGATAGAGGTAAAGGAAGAAGTAGGCAGTACTACATCAAGTGAGTGGGTGATGGTAGCACCTACATCAGCTACCAGGGTTCACTCCAAAATCAAAGTATCTGGTAAAGAAAAGAGTAAAATAAATCCATGGTGTGCGTGAAGAGGATTAAATCAGTTCCATTCTCTTTTAAGCTGAATAAATCCGTCTCGTTGAAAGGCAAAGTTAAATGAAGGAAATCTGTAGTGTGGGTGGAAGGGATCAAATTGGCTGGTTAAAGAAAAAATAAATAAAATAAGATCTGTAGTGGGATTAAATGGGATTAAATGGGATTAAATCAGGTCCATTCTCTTTCAAGTTGCATAAAATCGTCTGGTTAAAAGGAGAGTAAAGTAAAAGAAATTTGTGAAGAGTAACGTGGGCAGCGAAATGGCAGGGGACAGGGCGACATGGAGGCGATTTGTTTGTGGCCACCGCTTATGGGATTACGGCGTCTGGCTATAGATAGATAAATAGATAGATAGATAGATGTAAAGGGGATTGAACCGGTTTTGTCCACTTGTAAACTGGGTCAGATCGTTTGGTAAAAGTAATAAAAATAATAAGAGAAATCTGATGTGAGTTAGAGGATCAAATAAGTGCTGGTGGTCTCTCTCCTCTGTATTTATGAGAGGTAGAGAGAGGGAGGGTGGGAAGGAGGGGGAAGGGAGAGAGGGAGGGGAAAAGGAGAGAAGGAGGGGAAAGGGAGAGAGGGAGGGGAAAAGGAGAGAGGGAGGGTGGGAAGGAGGAGGAAGGGAAAGAGAGAGAGGAAAGAGAGCTTGAAACAGTGGGGTCTTGAAAGAATGAGAGATGAGGGAGGAAGGAAGGTAAGAGGTGAGAACGGGTGAGGGAGGGAAGGTTGATAGATGAGGGAGGGGGAGAGAAAGGATGAGGGGTTGAGGTGAGGAAGCATGAGGGAGGGGGTGAGATGAGGAAGGATGAGGGAGGTAGGGAGGGTGGGAAGAAAGGGGAAGGGAGAGAAGGAGACAGGAGGGAGATTCTTGAAAGGATGGGAGATGAGGGAGGAAGGAAGGTGAAGGGTGAGAGAGGGTGAGGGAGGGAAGGTTGATAGATGGGTACAAAGGAGTACAAAAGAAAGGAAACAGCAACAGACCTGTTGGTCCTTTTATGACTGTTTGGTACAGGGAAGGTTATAACTAACGTAACAAATCTATCAGCTAAAAACAAAGATAGAAAAACAGGCAGGCCCCCCCTACCCGCCGAACCCTCCAGCCGAAGCCAGAAGGAAATAATGAGAAGGACCCCCATGCAGCATAGAAAAAAACCGTCATGGAAATTTCATAGGAATGAGGGCAAGGGAACTTAATTCTATACTATCTACCTGAAGGGAAGAGTAACATTACGTCAGCAATATTTATCGATGTTGTTCAGAGGTTGTCTTCCAGGCTTGAAAAAAATAAAAAGTAATTTACACCAAAGAAATATGTTATTCAGGAGTGAATATACTTAGCTGGGGGCAGATGACAGATACTTATCCAGGCGATGTTTAAAGGTTAGTATTGTATTACAGTTTACTACATTTGTGGCCAATTTGTTCCATATATTTTCAACTCTAGTAAAGAAAAAATGCTTAGCTTCATGTAACAAAAATCTTTTGCCAATAATTTCATGCCCATGACCTCTAGCATAGTTTGAGCGATCAGCTGTGAAACATTAATTTTATCGATGGCCATATTATCGTGTCCTTTGAATATCTGAATACTTGAATTAAATCTAGTAATCTGCGTTTGGTTAGGGTAAAGAGATTCAGGGCTTCTAAACGTCTCTTTATGGTTTATTTCTCAGTCTAGGTAACATCTTTGTCATCCTCCGCTGTACTCTTTCATCTTCATATCTTTTCTATAATACGGTGACCAAAACTGAACGCAGTATTCCAAGTGCGGGCGTACTAAGGAATTATGCAATGCGAGGACGATGTCATCAGACTTATATTCAAATGCTCTGCCAATGAATCCAATCTATTTATTTTTTTTTTAATTATTTTTTTTTTTTAGAGTGTTTGTACGTTATTTGCTTGAGGAGGGAGTGAGGTGAGGTAGGATAAGGGAAGGGTGGGTTGGTAAAGGGAGAGGTGAGGAAGGAAGAAGGAGGGAGGAAGGAAGGTAAAGGGTGAGGGAGGGATGGTTGGTAGATGAAGGAGGGATTAGATGAGGTAGGATAAGAGAAGGGTAGGTGGGCACAGGGGGAGGTAAGGGGTGAGAGAGGAAGAAGTAGGGAACAGGGTAAGGAAGAAAATGGCTCTAGGTAAAAGAAGGTGAGGGGAGAAGAAGAGAGGTAAGGAGATGAGGGCAAGGGAAGGGAAGGGAAGGGAAGGGAGGGAGGGTGTTGACAGGGTGACAGGTAAGGAAAGTTGAGGGAAATGAAGTGAGGGAGGGTGACAGGCAATAGAGGGTGACAAATGAGGAAGCAGAATGAAGGCTGTGGAAAAATGAAAGATGAGAGGTGTATGTATGTATGCATGTATGTAAAAATGGATATATGTATGTATATATATGTGTATCATTGTATGTATGCGTTTATGAATGTGTGTATGAATGTATGCATGTATGTATAGATGGATGGCTGGATATATAGTCCCAGTCAGAATTTCCTTTTACAGGTGTATTAATGAAGCAATATTACAACCCTTTAAACTTACCTAAATATTCCGGATTAACTTAGCAAGATATCATTAGTTTTTTCATTATTATTTTGAGAAACTGAACCCGTGGCCAGAAAACAAAAAGAAAAAAAACACACCCATGTCTCAAAATATATATAATAGATGGGGAGGCACGCCTTCATGTGGTGACACTGATATCATTAGGTGTCTCAACTGTCTGGTTATACAAACGTTCCTCAGCGACTTCCCTATCCCCTGGAAGGAAGATGGTGGACTGCAAGTAAGGAGGGCGATTTAAGCCTGCAGTCCACAGGGATTACGTTTCAGATGTGTATAAGTCACAGGAACAACAACAACAACAACAACAACAACACACACACACACACACACACACACACACACACACACACACACACACACAGAGTAGGAGCTCCATCACTGTCGTAAAGGTTTGAGAATAACGTACGCTCTCTCTCTCTCTCTCTCTATCTCTCTCTCTCTCTTAGTATTGTAGCCCGTCCTTCCTCTCATTTCCTCTCTCTAATTTTTACAGACATACACAAAGTCCTAATGTTGTGTGCGGGTAAAATCGTGTGTATTTTTTTCTGTGTGTGTGTGTGTGTGTCAGAGAGAGAGAGAGAGAGAGAGAGAGAGAGAGAGAGAGAACAATACTTTGGTACCCTGGAATAATACATACCTTGAAGGCGTTTGTGGACTGGAAGAGAATGAGAGAGAGAGAGAGAGAGAGAGAGAGCGCAAAAAATAACCCCACATGATTTGCGCCAGGGGTATCCAGACTCTCGATGGTGGGTGTGCCTATCTCACGCGTCCCTGGCCTGTCCAACCTTCCTTGCCTGGCTAATATTAAACTGTGCAGCCTCCCTCCCTCGCCTTAACACAATCACCTACCGTTCGGCTAAACTTTGTTATGTTGCCCCCCTCCCATCCTTCCTATCCTAACCTAATCTGTCTTATCCTCTCCCAGCCTATCCTATCCTAACCCACCCTAACTTAAACTAAACTAATCTTAGCTAACCTGCCATGACAACCTGATTTAATCAACCCTTACCTTGCCTAGCGTTACCTAACCTAACCTGACTTATCCTGTCTCAACCTATCCCATCCAAACTTAAGCTAAATTGACCTAGTCTTAGCGAACCTAACATGACACCCTGACCTAGCCAAACCTTACCTAACGTAACCCAACCTAACCTAACCTAACCTAATATAACCCAATCCAACGATACCTAACCTAACCTACCTTATCCCAGGCTACACTGTTCTTATTAATTCCATGTTTTTCCCACTCCACAGCGTGCACAAGGAGGAGGATAGGACACATTCTTTTTCCAGGGGGATGAGTTTGAGGGTGAGGGAGAAGAGAACAGAGGAAGCTTCAAGAGTAAGCGCTGCCTAGCAACAGAGAGAGTTCTGTTACAGAAAATTGTTTTAAGACTACCTTTACCTGTGTTATTGTTATGGATATTCTTTTAGGCTACCAGTGCTATTGCCTGCGTTTGCTACGAGCTTCTAGGTTTCACAGAGTCACCTGCTGCAGAGTGGGACTGAATACTTTTGCTGTGCTTGTTTTCACTCGGCCCTCAATGTCTTTCCCTGACCTTCACCCCTTTATCCACTGCAGAGACATCTCGATAGCTCGATGACGTGAAAACACTCACGGGTGCTACCTTTGGACACCTTTTGCAGCAGAAGGAATAAGTAGAAACGTACATAAGAAAGTCATTGAATAATTTGAGGCCAGACTTGGCAGCTACTTTAGCTGCTACAAACATGGAAGTGCTAAATAAAAAGACTTAAGAATAATAACAGGAATCACAGAGATCACAAATGAAAAACACAACGGTCCAACACATCTTCCAAACTCGAGAGAATAGATAATCTGGCAACATTTGGCAATTATCCACCTTGCACAATAAAGTTGCCAGGCACCACCACTACCCGTACACCCGCTCGTCCATTCATTTCACCCATCTGTCTACTCTTTCTGTTTATCTACCCATTTATCTTTCTTACCACTAACCACAAATCCATCTGCCTATTTATGTATCTCTCCAATCTATGTATTCACCTAGCATTCATCAGTCTTTGAGAGAGGTGAAGTCAGTGAATGTACAGCGAGGTTGGATGGTGAGGAATTGGAAAATGTGAGTACGTTTAAGTACTTGGGTAGTGTGATGAGTAAGGATGGAGGTTTGGAGGGTGAAGTGCTTGAAAGAGTACAGCAGGGAAGAAAGGTTGCTGGTTCTTTGAAAGCAGTGATAAGAAACAGGGAAGTGAGCATGGAAGTGAAAAAGTTACTACATGACAGTATTGTGATACCAACTCTAACGTACGGAAGTGAAGCTTGGACGTTGTTGGAAGGACACAAGTCAAGAGTGAGAGCAGTGGAAATGAGTTATTTAAGAGGAACCTGTGGAGTCACGTGGAGAGACAGGCTGACGAATAAGAATATAAAGGAGCGTTGTGGTGTTGATGTGGATGTGATAGGAAGCGTTATGAGGAACACACTGAGGTGGTTTGGCCATGTGGAGAGGATGGAGGGTGAAAGACTGACGAAGAGAGTGTATGTGAGTGAGGTGGAGGGGGGAAGAGGGAGGGGGAGGCCGAGGATGAGATGGAGGGTTGGGTTGGAGAGGTATATGAGAGAGGGGTGTGTGAGTTGGGAGCAGGGCAGTGGAATGGCGGGGGACAGGGCGACTTGGAGGCGATTTGTTTGTGGCCACCCCAAACGGGATTGAGGCGTCTGGCAATAGATTCATCATTCACTATTTGTCCGTCCATTCATCCCTCCATCCATCCTTCTGTTTATCTACAGTTTATTATCAGTTTATCTGTCCATCCATTCATCTGTCTGTCATACCCTAACAACTGTTCCAAAGTTATATTTACCTTCAGTTTCACAACAGGCCTATCATACCAAACTTCTAATTCAGATCTGTTCAGACTTACCCAAGCTAACCAAAATTTACTAAAGTAAATCTTAAAAAAAAAAAAAGAAAATCTGGAAAACCGTGCGACCTAGCGCAAAACTGAGGAAGAAAAACTGAGGAGTGCTACTAACCTTTTGAAAGTGACATATCAGATTTCAACCATCTGTACATTTTCAAAGGATAAACGATAAATTAACAAGGTCTCAGACCTTATCTAATCTGTCAGTTAATGACAGAAGCGTCCCACGATACGATAACGTGAGCCTACCGTTCTGCTTGATACAAGATAATCAGTTTCTCAGTAAATCAGTGACAAAGGCGTTTCTGGACCCGGCTTTTGGGAGGTTCCAGGAAACAGGACTCGCATTTCGGCCACTGTGCCCTCGCTACACTTCTACCCCCATACCACAGAACACTAATTTCATGCACCATATTATTGCAGTACAGACAATCCTTCAACATTGCCACAACAGTAGATATCTGGGAGTGACAGAGTGAAGTGGCCAGTTTCTTGCAGTCCACTGGGTTCACACCAGATGAGCCTACAACTGCAGCAAGAACAACAATACCTCAACAAAAACAGTAACCAAATGTATAACCATAACTTTCACCCTTTTTTTTACTAGTTTTATCTCAAACTTCCCTCCCCCCTCCCTGTTTCACATAACCCTTCCTCTCCCCTTCCCCTGTTTCGCATAACCCTTCCTCTCCCCTTCCCCTGTTTCGCATAACCCTTCCTCTCCCCTTCCCCTGTTTCACATAACCCTTCCTCTCCCCTTCCCCTGTTTCACATAACCCTTCCTCTCCCCTTCCCTGTTTCACACTAACTCCCGTGCTTCCCTGTTTCACCTCTTTCCCTCTCTAACCTTACCTTCTTTTCATTCTGATCGCCCTCCCCTTTTCCCTCCATACCTCTGTTTTACCTTAATGTCCCTTTCCCCATCTCTCGTTTTGTTTCTTTCAGCTCCCTATCCCTTGTTCCACCATGTTTCCCTTTCACCCTAGCCCCCCTTCCTCTTCCTCCTCCTTTCTCCTCTTTCACCCCAACTCCTTCCCCACCCCTCTCCCTTCCTGTTTCAAGCTTATTTTCCTCCTCCTATTTCACTGTGTTTCACCCTTATTTTTCCTCTTTCCTTTCCCTCCCTTCCCCTATTCCTCCCTATCCTCCTTCCCACCTTCATCCTCCTCCCTCAAACCCTCCCTCTCCTCTCTCCCCCACCCTTCCTTCACCTTAACCCCCCTTTTCGCTTCCATTGCCTGACGTTGAATCCTGTGAGGGGTGGCCTCTATAGAAGAAGGACCTTCAGGCGTTCTTGTCCCTACTCAGTAACGACCCCACGACACACCACCAACCTCTCTTACGCATCCTGGCATCTCAGGTCGTCTTTTAAGTGGATTTGAGATTTCGTCGCACCTCTTCTTCAGCGATTTATTTTGCACATTGTATCTCAGTCTCCTGTCTATGGACGAAAGTTATGTAGGTATTAATACGATGTTAATGATAAGCAAGAAAACGTTTCGGTGTAATAAGTCGCCAAGGAAATGATGTTACGATACTTCCTTTGCTACCTGAAATAAAACCAGTTATCTTTCCACCTTGTTCTGTATCTCTTTCTCCCTCATCTTTCAACCAGCTCACTTTCATTACACTCCTAGTTAGTCTTTCATTCATAGATCTCCACTTCATTCTCAGTGTCCCTCTCTTTCTCTTGCCAATGCTAGTACTCTTGTAAACTCTCCCGGTCCGTCTGATGCACATACTTCCGCTCCTCATCTTTCCACTCTCTCGTAAGACCCGTATTTTCGTCAGTTCAGAAGGCTCCCTAGCACCTCTTCCTTCGCGATTTGGTTTTGGATTCGGCTAGTTAATATCATTTTGTACGTAGTCCCTGCAGAGTAGAGGGATGTTACAATGATTTATATAACACTGAGGACAGGAATATGTAATAAGGAAAATAAATCGCTTAGGAAGAGGTGTTAGGGCGCTTCCTTAACCGACGAGAATACGAACCTCATGCTCCTTCTGCTTCTCCTGCTTTCAATCATCTCACTGTAGATTCCTTAGGCACTTCACTGCGATTTTTTCATTCATATATACCTTAATTTGCTATTGTCAGAGGATTTTTTTTTCAGTTTGGGAGGGATTATTTAGAAATGAGTTATATATAATCTTCGTTAATCCCTGCGTAAGAGAGGTCTTTCTTGAGGTAGTAAAGTGATTGACCATGGTGGAAGTCAGATGTGCTCCAGTGCGAGAGGTAATAAGAATCTCAGGAGAAAAGAATCTAACCACATATGGAACATAAACCTTGGGATGTACAGTGTCCAAACTCTTGCAAGTGATGCTAACTTGGCTGGTCTTGAACATTGGAGAGTTGGAGCCTGGGATATCACAGTGAGGTCAGAAGGCAAAGTAGGACATTTATTGAAATTTATGATGGTCACATACTGTGCTACGGAGGCAAACCCAAAAAGAAGGAACATGGTGTAGGATTATGGATGGATAAACACATAAATGGAAATATTAAAGACTTCTAGAGTATTTAAGAAAGAATAGCAGACTTAATAATAAACCTGAGGGAGGGATACAAGTTGAAGTTATTCCAAGTCTTTGCTCAGACATCAACTTATAAAAAAGGGGAAGATGCAGAGGAATATTAAAGAAAACATGGAACCCAGTATTCATGTGTACTGAAAACAGAAATGCAAAACCAAACCACCAATGGATAGGTGAGGCTGAGGCAGTGGATATTTGGAATGGGTTTTCAAAATAAGAAAGGTGAATTGCTGGTGGAATTTGAAGAAGTGAACGGTCTTGGGGTATTGATTTTTTTTTAAAGGAAACAGGGCAGGATGTGGACTTGGAAGGGACAAAATGGTGAAGCAAAGATTTGGAGTAGATTTCACCCTCATAGGCAAATTACACGATGGTACAGTGAACATTATAACTGTACTGAGGAAAGTAAATGTAAGCAGGGACCAGTGAATGGTGAGAAGTCTAGTAATAGCCGAACACATATATATATATATATATATATATATATATATATATATATATATATATATAGAGAGAGAGAGAGAGAGAGAGAGAGAGAGAGAGAGAGAGAGGAGTCCAAAGGAAACAGTCAAACACCTTAGAAGTGAGAGAGAAGGCAGTAGAGTTTTATGTGTTTGCTCAAAATAGTTACATAGATAGTGAACGAAAGGCTAAAGGAAGAGGAGGTAGACTTCGAAACAGCAACAGCACACTCTTAGACAGGAGAAGAGGAGTTTCTGAAAAAATTGGGAGGACTGTAAGGAAAAAGAGAGCTGACAGGAAGCAACCGAGATGAAGAATTCCACCCAGAAGAAGAAAACAATGAAGTTACCCTAAAGTTTAACATGAATGGGATTGAAAGGTTAAGATATGGTCACCTGGGAGTGAGTTAATTATATACCTTTTGATTGGACAGGGGCAGTGTGGTAAAGAATGTACGGATGGTTTCTGTCTGTCTGTCCCTCTCTCTCTCTCTCTCTCGTTTCCAGGTCTTGCTACCCACCGTGAATCACTCTGTAGCACTGAAAGAAGCAAGGTTGTGTGTGTGTGTGTGTGTGTGTGTGTGTGTGTGTGTGTGTGTGTGTGTGTGTGTGTGTGTGTGTGTGTGTGTGTGTGTGTGTTGTGACTTCGCTGCTTCACTGATTATGTTGTTAAAGTTGGGCGCGATGGAATTAGCAATTTATGAGAAATGAGTGAAATATAAGTTTGGAATTCATAGAACTTGGTGATAAATCAATGAGTATTTTATGTAATTATCAACGTTGTGAACACTGACAAATGTATGTTGCAATGAGGAAAATCGTTATGTAATTCTCATTTATTACATAAGAATATTACGCGTTTTAGTTGAACTATTACCACTTGAAAATATTCAGTAAAGTTATTTGTGATGATCAGACTCAGGCTGATGATGATGATGATGATGATGGTGATGATGTTACCTTCCAAGAACTGGAAAGTGATGGTATAAAAGTGAAGTTACATGGGGATAGTTTTTTGTCTTGATATAGGGTCGTAGGAGATAAAGCATCATAATATCGTTTGTGCCCTCATTTGACATATACAGTATATAGATAGATAGATAGATAGATATAGATAGATAGATAGATATATCATCCATCATCCAATCCTACGTTGCCCCATGAGGAGCGTAGGAGCCCGGGGCTAGGCAGTTGGTCCTGACATTTAAGATGAGAGTGACCAGCCTCACTCATCCCTGAGTGGCATTACGTGAGCAATAAACCCCAACTACCCCTTGGATATAAACCTTCACCGGCTCAATCCGACTGGAGCACAATAATTACCCATTAAACCACCTGGCGCCAAAATTTGGTTTTATATATATATATATATCTATATATATATATATATATATATCTATATATATAGATAGATATATATATGGCTGAGGCAGGGCTGTGTTGTGGACTGATACGAGTGTTGGACGAGTGAAAAGAGAAGGTAACTCAGTCCCAAAATAGACCTCCGTATCTCTGTGGCTCCAACTTCTCAATTTTTACAGTATTGACTCAGAGACGAGGAGGCAGAGCCTGCCTCTGCCCCGCCGCCTCTGTTGGTATGACTGGGAGAGCAGATATACTCCCGTGTGTAGCTGCCCGGATGTGAAATTCTTTGCCTGCCGCGGTGACGTGGCCAGCCGGAGGATTGGAGGACGTGGGGTGAAGGCTTACATAGAATATTTTACACACACACACACACACACACACACACACACACACACACACACACACACACACACACACACACACACACACAAGTAATTTTATATAGTGCACAAATTAAACTCAAGAAAGTTTATAAATGATTGTCCAGAGGAAGAGATTTTTGCTTTGATCTCTAAGGTCCCTCTTAGCTCGTTGCTTATGGAGACTCCCTAGCACCTCTTCCTCAACGATTTATTTTTGGATCTGGCTGGTTAGTATTTTCTCCCTTATTTATGCAGAGTATGGCGATATTAGAATGATTTGAGCAACACATAGGAGGAGAGTAATGTATAATAAGCAGAATGAATCGCTTAGGTAGAGGTGTTAGGGACCTTCCTTACCTGTCGGGAATGTGGGTTTAAGCAGCATGTCACTAAGGTTGTATAAGCGTTCTTAAGTGTGATAATGATGCCTCAGTTCCCCTAATTTAACATGTAATTAGCGTGCTACAGGACTAATTAGCGAGCAGTCCATTTACCTGTTGTGTGTAGTTATAATCAGTTAGTCTCCAGTGCCAGGTAATTATAAACAAAGATAAGAAAAATGGTAACTTAATGAGAGACACAGAATTACAAGGAAAGAAGCTAGAAATAAGATTAAAAAAATAGAAATAATACCAAATAAAAAAGCCGTGTCACAAGCGTACAATACCCAGTGGTTTAGTGGGTCAGGGCGCTTCAGACAGGTAAGCTCCACATAATAATATACTTAGGTCTGTGCCATCTTTGCAACATATCTTGAAAATTAGCAGTATTGTGGAATAAGCCTATTTCTTTTTTCATTTGTTTCTAGTTTCTGTTGTTCTTGTCTTTAGGTATTTGTAAGTAAAGTTAGATGTGGAGCTAGAGGGGCGCCTTCATCTGGTGGCACTGATATAACCGGTCGGCTCCTCTACTCGGTAAAAACGTCTTTCACCCCCTTCCCTATCTCCCGGAAGGAGG
Organism: Coenobita brevimanus; assembly: GCF_032717465.1. Classification (NCBI taxonomy): domain Eukaryota; kingdom Metazoa; phylum Arthropoda; class Malacostraca; order Decapoda; family Coenobitidae; genus Coenobita; species Coenobita brevimanus. The sequence goes on along the minus strand of NW_027643786.1, from coordinate 135,563 downwards.
ATGGTGATTCGCAGTTCACCTGATTCAAGTTCAGTGAAACAAAAATGATTTTTTTTTTTTTCAGCTCATTTTTAGCAATAGTATTTTTTTTTTCCCTTGTTCATGGCTTGATTAACTCGGTTCCTTTATACACACACACACACACACACACACACACACACACACACACACACACACACACACAGCTATGCCAGCAGTGATACCAGCAGTGAGTTTGAGTATTTGTGCTTTTCACTGCACTCTATTTACTTACAGGCTGCTCAATCGGTAGAGAGGTGGCCTGCAGTCCTAACGGACCCAGGTTCGAATCCCGGCTGGGGCAGGGAACAGTTTAAGGATTTGAATTTCATTAAATCAGGCTTTACTGATCTACCAAAAGACCCGCCGACATGTCGTAAAAATACCCCCGCTAATACCAATACACCAGTCCTGTATGAGACAGCCCTAGCATGTATTCAATATGGACGGTGGGTATTAGCGCCGAAGTGGTGACATGTAGAGGTGTATGGTATGTAGGAGGACTGCTGGGCCTTGATCGCAGGCTGTGAAGCCTATGCCCAGAGTCGGACACATAAAAAAAAAAAAAAAAAAAAAAGCCTCGTGGCTGGTCAATGCCTCACCTCTAACCTTTCTCTTATTTGATCACTTTATTCCTCTCTCTTTACGTCCTTTTCTATTTTTTTACCTCTCGCTCCCTCCCCCCTGTGTGTGTGTGTGTGTGTGTGTGTGTGTGTGTGTGTGTGTGTGTGTGTGTGTGTGTGTGTGTGTGTGTCCCCTCCCCCCCTCTCTCTCTCTCACCGATATCCTTCTCATGATTCTCGGATTCTTATTATATCCCTCCTCCTCTTCCCGCCTCTTTCTTTCTCCCTTAATTGTCTCTTCCTGTCTCTCATTCTTTCTTTGTCACATCTGGTCTTTTATTTCCTCATCCCGACGGCGTTTTTCCCTTCCCCATTTTCCTTTTTCCTTTCGCTATTTCTGTCTCTTGTTTCTTCTCTTACTTCCTCCTTATATACGTGTACATATATATATTAACGTATTGACGTTTTGTGGGTATGTACCGGTATGTGTTTATGTATGTCTGTAGTATGTATGTATGTGCGTGTGTAGTATGTATGTTTATGTATATATATGTATGTATGTGTGTATGTAGTCTGTCTGTCTGTATGTATGTATGTAAACACAAATAGGAAGCGGTTTTCAGAGATTGCAACATCCTAACCCACCATCTGGTTTTATTACCGATTATTTGACGTCGCCCTCTGACCCTGACCTTCGGCTGATTGCTCTCAAAATGGGTTGCTTCATTCGTGCCTGATCTTCAACTCTTCCACCAAGTTTGGTTGACATGAGATCAGAAGTGTTTGAATCGATTTGGCTCGGGAACCATTTTATCCTTAAGTTATCTCGGTGATCTTGACCTTTGGCTGTTCTCAGAATCAGATCGCTTTATCTATACCTTGACTGGAAACACTTCACAAATTTTGGTGCAGATCAGCTAAAAACCACGTTGACCTTGCCATGTGACCTAGGGCTTTGACTTATTCTTCTCAGTAACAATAGATCAGCGCCCTCTGATCCTCAACCTGTCCACCAAGTTGGTCCATATCAGATCGAAGCTGCTGTAGTTATTCAGTTACACACTCACACCTGGGCCAAACTTTGGTCTTGTTTTGTGACCTTGGCCTTTGTCTCTTCTTAAAATGAATTATTTTGCCTAACCGTCAATCTTTCCCCCAGACGAAGTCTAAGCTGGATAAAAACTCTAAAATGACTCTGTTAGGTCAGACTTTGGCCTAGCCCTGTGACCTTGACCTTGAAGCTAATCTTATCAACAAACAATACTGGTAGGTTAGCTCACTGGTTGACCTTCATCCATTCCACCAAGGCTGGTTAAAATCCATAAAATTGGTTTGAGTTATTTTCTTACTTACACACACACACACACACACACACACACACACACACACACACACACACACACACACACACACACACACACACACACACACACACACACACATCCTTTCATGAGCTGCCTCTCTTTTCCTCTCCTCTTTTTCTATTCCATGCCTTTTTGTATCGTTCTCTTCTTTCAGTTTCCCAGTGTTACTCTCTTCCTGTCTTTTTTCCCTCTCATATAATTCTCTTTACTTATCACTCAGGCTCCTATGACTCACTCTCAGCTGAATTAAATCGTCTGTAAGTTAGGTTAATGAGAGTACGAGGCTTGTATTCTCGGGGATTAAGAAAGCTCCCTAACACCTCTTCCATACCGATTTATTTTTAGGTATGGCTGGCTGTTATCATCTTTTACTTAATTAATGCAGAGTATGGTGATATTTGAATGATTTAAGTAACACAGAAGGGGACGGGAAGGTGTAATAAGCAAAATAAATCGCTTAGGAGAACTTTTTAGGGAGTCCAAGAGTTATTTCGACAATGAGGGGGTTAGTGGTGGCAGTATCAACACTCTTAGGCTCCTACACTGACTTTTAGTTGAGTAAAATCGTCTGGCGTTAGCTGGAGGGGAATACTAGAGTTGTCTTTACCGTGAGAGAGTCAATATTTACTTTTCCTTCCTCTTTTCTTTGCAGTTTTTCTCCTTTTTCCCTCATGCCTCTTTCCTTCCTCTTTTGTTGCCTCTCATTCACTCGTCTCGCCTCTTCCCTTCCTCTTGTTTGTATAATTCTTTCTCTTATTGCACTGTCCTTCCTCTTCTATATTATTTCCTTTCATTTACTAATCCCCCTTTTCCCTTACCTTGAGGAAGTCATGGAGCGTTGTGATATTGATGCTTCTGTTGTTGGAAGTACTTTGAGACGATTTGGCCGTGTGGAGAGAATGAAGGATTGACTAGGAGAGTGTATGTGAGTGAGAGGAAGGTTGAGTCCTAGGATGAGATGGAGGGATGGTATGGAGAGGTATATGAATGAAGGGGTATGAGTTGAAGAAAGAGGAGCCTGATGGGGGAGGTCATGATGACATGGAGGCGATTTGTTTGTGGCCACCCCTTTCGAGATTTAGGGCATCTGACTAGCAGTAGATATAGATAGACAATTTTTTCTTCCATCACCCCCTCTCTTCTGTCTTCCCTTACGCCTCTCCTCTCCCCTGCCTTTGTCATTCATCTCTCTCCTCTCTTGTTGTGTTCATCCCTCTTTCATATTGCTGTTCTCGTCTTTCTCCTTTTCTCTCTCTTTTCTCTCTTACTTTCTCTCGCTCTTTAGTATTTTCTCTCTTTTTCACCACTGCCATTGCCTTCTCTCTCCCACCCTTTTTCCATGCCTTATTATCACAAATTATTGCCTGTTCCCTTTCTTTCTGTTTTTTTGCCTTTCGGTCAGGTATCCAGCTCTTGTTTTTCTGTTGTATATTTGTCATTTTGTTTTACTTCTGCCTCTTCTTGTTTTGTTGTTGTTGTTGTTGTTGTTCTTCTTCTTCTTCTTCCTCTTCTTCTTTTCTCCTTTCTCCTCCTCCTCCTCCTCCTCCTGCCTTCTTTCACTATTCCCCCTCTCTCTTTTTCTTTCCAATTCATTATCTGAGTATGTCCACCATCCACTCACTCGAAATGCTATCTTCAGGTGACTCTACAATGAATGACAAACATTTTCTCATTTCCCTCAAAACCATTTACTACTTGGAGCCTTAGCAATATAAGCAGATGGGTGCCGTGTGGTCTAGTGGGTTAGGACGCGCTAACTAGATGCTGTAAAACAAAAAAATGTTGGAGTTATTGCTCTGATAATGCGACTCAGGGGCGAGAGACACGAGTCAATCGTCTTAAATGTATGAACTAAGTAGCCTAAAATTGGGTGATGGGTATTTCTTTATCAGTTTTTCGTCTTCCTATTATCTTTCGCTTCTGCTTAGTCTCTGTAATTTTTTTGTACTTCTCATTCACTCCTAATTTTATACGGAACCTATATACAGTATATCTATATCTATCTGTCTGTCTATCTATCTATCTATCTATACTCTCTCTCTCTCTCTCTCTCTCTATCTATCTATCTATCTATCTCTCCCTGGACCTCGATTCATCCCTTGGACAGTTCACAGCTGGACATTTCCTGTGAGCCCGTGTGAGAGAGAGAGAGAGAGAGAGAGAGAGAGAGAGAGAGAGAGAGAGAGACGAATACAACATAGTACAAAGGAGTACAAAAGAACAAACAAGAGTTCAAACCCATTGGTGGTTTGGAGAATACAGTATTTTGTTATAGATAAGAATGACTGTGGTATCTGTTTTATGAGTCGTAGATGGGAAGAGAATTTGTCCTTTCCTCTCTACCTGCTCCCTCTCCTCCTCCTCCTCCCAATCACCTTCTCTTAAGTTACCTCCTTCTTTCCTCACTGACATCCAAAGCTATCCCATGTATTTCTCACAAGATTTTTTCCTCTCTCTCTCTCTCTCTCTCTCTCTCTCCTTCTCACTCTTCTTTTTCTTTTCCTCATTCTTCCTCCTCTTCTCCTTTTCCATCTGTCTTTTCCTTTTACAACTTTGCTTTTTCATTTTCACCTCTCCTGTTACCTTCTCCTCCTGTTCGCCCTCCTCCTCCTCCTCCTCCTCCTCCTCCTCCTCCTCCTCCTCCTCCTCCTCCTCCTCCTCCTCCTCCTGACATCCAAAGCTCTCCCAGATATTTCTCACAAGATTTTTGGTCTTGACATCCAACCTTTTATTTGACTACCGTATTCTCTTCCATACCTCTTCTTCTTCCTCCTCCTCCTTCTCCTCCTCCTCCTCCTCCTCCTCCTTCTTCTTCCGTTGCTGTTTGTTTTCCTTCTCCTCCTCCTCCTGATATTTTTTTTCTCTCCCTCGGCAACTGTACTGCTCTCCTCGATTTCCCATTCTCCCCTCCCCCCCTCTCTCTCTCTCTCTCTCTCTCTCTCTCTCTCTCTCTCTCTCTCTCTTTTATTGATAGGGAAAAATAGGGAAAGATTACGTCGCGCCATCGCCCTGTCTTTCACTATTTGGTCTCTGTCTGTCTGTCTGTCTGTCTGTCTGTCTGTCTGTCTGTCTCTCTCTCTCTCTCTCTCTCTCTCTCTCTCTCTCTCTCTCTCTCTCTCTCTCACACACACACACACACACACACACACACACACACACAATCAGTTTTCCTCTCTATCTGCAGCATTCTCTACTATGGGATGCAGGCTAACTATATTTAATAATGGCAGGTGTTACGTACATAACCTTGACCCTAATTCTGGTCGGGTCAGAAGGCTCCCTAACACCTCTTCCTTAGCGATTTATTCTTCCTCCTACTCATTAATATCCCCTGGTTTGCTTCTTATGTCTTTTCAGCATCGACATAGATTGCATGAATAGCACACAAGAATATAGTGACGGAGCAGAATCAGGAATAAACCGGTAAGGGAGAGGTGTTAGTAAACTTCCAACCTACTTGAATATTGCAGTTAAGGAAGCATACTAACACCTCTTCCTTACCGATTTATCCCTGATTCTCCTCCGTTACTATATTCTTGTGTATTATTCATGCAGTCTATATCGATATTAAAATGGTGCCAAAAAAAGAGGATATTAATGGGTAGTTTGGAAAATAAA